>NC_051312.1:114568652-114871682 GCF_015220235.1 Choloepus didactylus | reverse complement strand
ATCTATTCAGAGATGGTTGGGTTCTATCAATGCATTTGTAGAAGACAAAGAGAAGCTCAGAGTGATTTGAGTAGTGTGCTACAATCAGCTCACTTGCTACAGGCAATTGTTAAATTTTCAGGAATTTACTAGCTAGAATTCAGCCATGATGGAATTATCAGAATCGACAAATACTATAAACCAGGGACTTTTAAAAAATTCATATATCCAGTTTACCAGCATAACACTGTTAATCACAAATTTAAATGTGAAAGCCAGAGAGCCTCTGAATAGCATGTAAAGATTTTCAGATCTTCAAGTTAAAGAGTGGAAAATGTTGAGGATCAGGTCCATGAGTTAATTAGAAGAATAGCTAAACTCCATAAAAGGTTGAATTCTAAAAGCTAGCAAGTCTGTCACCCCCAAGCTAACAGCATTGATTAGTACAGAATGGGATGCTGAGAATTGAAATGGCTATATTGGGCTAAAATTCTCAAAATATTGAATTCCATAGGCCCTCTGGGACTTCAAAAGTGGTATTCTCCTCCTAGGTATAGTCTCCTGCTTATTTCTTGCCTGAAGAATATGCAAAGGTCTCTGCATTGAAAGGTGGTATGTGACTGCTCCTCTTCAGAATCTACTATCTCCCCTGTAGCCGTCAGCTCAGTCACTGTGGTTAAGATAACACACACTGCCAGGGAAGTGCGAGCCTTGCTAAGAGAGGAAAGGCAGTTAGTTGCAGGTCCTAGCCAAGATGCAGTGGCAGGAGCTAAGAGTAAATGTATGGAATGTGATCTTAACACTTCTGGATCATCCAAGGCAGAACATAAAGTTAGATGAGGAATAATTTAACCAAATGGAAGCATTCTCCTGTGATACAAAATTTAACACTATTTCTAGACACCAAAGAGGGTAAAAGCATGCTGCTGAGATGGCCCTTTGAAAGCAATGGCCCACACATAAAAAATTAAAATGTCAGAACTTCCATGGTAGATAGTGAAAGAATGTATCAAAAAGCTCAATGAAGCAGGGCTCCTAAGGTACACATACTATGGAAGAATGTAAAACTGTGTTCAATGAATGTGCTGATGATGGAGACACCAGAATCATAGGGAAGCTTATTGGTGACTGTTTTCTGTAGAACAGCAAACATGGTAGGAAAGACATTACAGAACTAGGCTCTTTAATAATATTGGGAATATTAGGCTTCCTGAATAAAAGAGGCAAGCTGGTAACAACTGATTACTAGCAGCGCAGTGAGTGCCATTCTCACCATGGATGGCAAATGTGGTGTTGCAGTCGGCATGTCCTGACACACTGAGAGCTAAGAAGATGTTTAGTAGAAACAGTGTCACTAAGAGCAACATAGAAGGACAGAAAACACGGGTATCACCAACTCTCTTCAATCAAAAGCAATCAAGAACGGTATCTTAATTTTTCTGAGCTGCTATGACAAACACCACAAACTAGTTTTGACTTAAATGTAATTTATCGGCTCACAGTTTAGAGGCTAGCAGGCTTGCTTCCTCCTGGAATCAGTAGCGTTCTGACTGGCTGGCAATCCTTGGGTTCCTACTTTCTCTTCCTAGTTCCTACTGACTTCTGGCATCTGGCTTCTCCCTGTAGTTCTTTCTCACACTGACTCCCAGTTTCTTTCCCTTTATAAGGCCTCTAGTAATCTAGATTAAGACCCAACCTCATTCTGTTGGGCCACACAAAATAACGTCTCCGAGAGATCCTTTTTACAATGGATTCACATACAAAGGAATGTGAATTGAGATTAAGAACATGTCTAAATAGTGGTAACCATAATTCAATCTAATAAAGACGGATTATCACAAGGCCCAGAAAGGCTACCTCAAAAAAAAGTCACAATCCATTGTCCAATCTTCAGACCTGAAATGGTTTTCAGACCCAGAACATTTTGTGAAGAAGTTGGGCCCCAATAGGAAGGACCCTACAACATCATAGAATTTTTATATGGTAAAAAAATGCTCCCATCCTTCCCCAAAGGGACCTCCAGCTATATACTAGGGTAATTGTCTAGTGAATAAAAGGGGATGCCATACATTTTGAGAATTTTTAAATATACTAACATTGTTACCCAGGGAACTGAAGCAACATCAGTGCCTTCCTACTAGATTTGTAATATATAGGGACAGGTAATAAATGGAATCCTGGTTCAGATAAAGCTCACAATTAGGCTACCAGGTCAAAGACCCACCCAGATATACTCCCCTGTCACCGAATGTATAATTGGAATGGATGAACAAGAAATGGTAAATTCAGTGAAACTCTTCATGAAATATACGCAATTATACAGAGATTCAGGGTTTGAAACACAAGTCAATTTTTTTTTTTTTTTTTTTGATTCAGTTGTCTGAGGCATGGCAAGACATTCCCTCCAAAGTAAAGGACAGATTCTTGCATCTTGTATCTCCAAAAACTAAAAAATGTAGTGCAACATCTTGGTACATCCCTTACAAGTCTCAAGGCAGCATATTCGTATCTGGAACTACTACCTCAACTCAATTACCAATGACCACCAGTTTTGAATTGGGAAACAGGAAATCACTCTGCAACAAGTTCAGCTTTTCTTGTAAGTAACCCTGTATTTGGGTCATATGACCCAACATACCCTATACTATAAGAGAGAGGGGAAATAAAGAATCACATCATAGTTCCCTGTAACTTTCATCAGCAGAAAATTACATACCCTTTAAAAAACATGGCACTGGGTTCTGACAGAGATGAAGGTCCTGACATAGAATATCAAATGACATCAAGTGATCATACAGCCAAAACTGACCATCATGAGCTGGGTTCTATCAGACATACCAAATTACAGAGTTGTGTAGAACCAGAAGTAATCCATTTCAAGATGAAAGTAGTGCAATCCAGCAGCGATCTCTGATTCCCTTCATCACCCTTTCCCAAGATAACAACAGTAACAATCGTCAGGTCCTCTCCTGGTTTTTGCAACCTCAGTGCCTGATACCACTATCCCCCCAACTGCATAAGCCACAAATTTTCAAGCCACATCTGACACCTCCCACTTTCTTACACATGGAACCAATTATTTACAATATCATGCTTATTTGACCCCTATGTTTCATTCTTTCCATTTCCACCACCATTCTGAGAATATTTTCTCCATTTGCCCCTGAATTGATCTTCCTGCCTTCCACCGTTGCCCTACTTTAAAATGTTCTTCATGCCATAGCCAGAATAATTCAAAATGAAAACCTGATAAACGGCTGGATTGTGTATTTTTTTGTTACTTGTTTGTGCTTTACATTTACATATGATATTTTTGTCACTGACTTCAATTCAATACATATGAATTTTTATTGAGCCCCAACATATGCTAAATACCATGCTAGTTATTGGAAATTCAAGGATGAACAAGATAACTCTGCCTTTAAGAATTTTATGGCCCAGGGAAGGAGTGAGAATGATGAACAGCCGATTTTAATATTGAGTGGTAGATGCTATAACATGGTTCAGCCAGGTGCTATGGAATTACAGGGCAGTGTACCCAGCTACTGAGCATTCAGTTGAAGGCTTTCAGGAGGAAGTGACTTCTAAATTGAAGAAAGAGTCAGGTGTGGGTGGCCACAGCTGTAGACAAGGAGTTAAGTTGAAAGTCATGTGCTTAGGAATCATGTTTGCTGCAATAAATATTTTAGACTTGTTTTCCAGGTTGTTGTGAGAATTAAAGATGATATAGAAAATAAATACTAATTGATAATAATAGTTTCCTTACTTATATATATATAAAGTATCAGTTTACAAAACACTATAAAGTATATTAGAGCTTTAAGTGTCACCCTGGTTTTGTTGCTGTCAGAGAGATTTTACAGAAAGTCAGAAGTAAACAGAGGGTCACAAAGTGAGCAAATTTCAGAGTCCACAATAGCACAGTCCAATCCACTTTCTTTATAATCATGACATAAAATTCTATCATTTCTATTGATCTATTGATCTGATAACATGTATAAGACTGCTCAATTAGAGATAATGTAAAATGTTCTTATTTGTATTTTCAAGGATATTTAACACCTTAACTTTTAATGTAAGTATGTTGATTATATTGTAGTGAACCATTTTTGATATGCAGTCAATGTTTAATGATACCAGGTGGATCACCCTAATTCCAGATTAACTACATCCCACTGACACAATTTCTTCCCCACCCTCCTGCCACCTGTCTGGTACCAAACCTACTCAGCTGTGGAAACTGACAGCTGGTTCTTCAGGAGGGGAGTGGTGGGAGCAGGAGTCAGGTGAAAATGACTCATTAGCAATGAAATGGAAAAAATGTGCAGACTTCCCTGTGGACATTTTGGATGATGCATAGTTCCTTTTTCCAAGGCATCTCCCACTCCAATTGCCCAATCAGGAGTTTTATGGGAAAAAAATAAAAGATTCATATAAATCTCAAGTTTTAAAATTACTATGAGGTGGTATCATAATGACTAATCAATGTATTTATCTTTCTTCACCACTAGTTGAGAAGGCTTACATTTTGACATGAATCATGGCATAAGAGCCAAAAGAAAAATACTCTGAAGATTTGGCTTGAGTATGCCCAGAGAGGTTGCATTAGAAAGATCCTTAGAATTTTGGGAGTTAACATACTGGTTTCTATTCAGTTATTAGCTACAAAATATCTCTTACTTCCCTTAACACCTCTGGACTTCAGATTGCATACAAGAAAAATATGGCCAAAATGATTGAACTATGCTTAATTATATATTTTTCTCTCTTTTTTCCACTATTTCTCTTGGCTTTATTTAAAGTTATTAACACTTACTTTTCTCAAATATTTCTCTTATATTTTGGGATTTTCATATGATCTAAAAATATTTTTGTTTTATAAAATGGGATGTGTGAAATATCAATAAAGAGATGTTTTTATGCCTGTATTTTGAAATAATATACCTGTACCAGACAGGTGGCAGCAGGGTGGGGAAGAAATTGTGTCAGAAGACTGCAAACAGGTATAGCCCAGTTATCATGAAATTGCAAATATATACTTTTTGCAAGAATTTCTCATCAGATATGAAGTATTAACGGTTGAAACATTAATACGAAGTTTCCTTAATGTAAGTTAGTTTTGCAAAATGCCTCTTAAACACTCTTCAAAATTTGGAAAGTTAATTACTTTCAACTAGACAATTTATCCCATTTCTAACACCAAAATGGTAGCAGTGCTAATATGATAAGAGAAGCTCAATATACAAATAAAGTGCACTAGATATTACACAGACACACATTCCTATCAGTGCATACCAATTCCCTCGCAGTTAAGTAGTACCATATACTTTTTAGGACTTTGGTTCTCCAGAGTATTTCCTAAAGCTAGTGACACACACATGTGCCAAGATCCCTAAAAACACCAAGACGTGACTGGGAGAGTTCCAAAAATAAACTTTTCTAAAACTTCTTCTCATTTCTTATCATTTGAACTCCTTTCTCACATATGTGCACTTGTCTTCTGAACCTTCATATTTCCTGACAGCCTGAAGCTCCACCATTAGCAGCAGCTACTAGAAGTCAGACTGTTACAACTGTCACTATTAGTTAAGAATACCATCCAACTTGAAGATAACTAGAATTTCTCCCCTATCGTCCTTTTTGGCTTCTTTGTTGAAGGGTCAAAAGGGTTGCTTGCAGCAAATAGCCGACCACAGAATTGGTTGTAGAAATACTCATTTCACAAAACCATGAACTCCCAGACCAACCTTGTTATACTGCCATTTGTCACACTTTTACCACGTCTTCTATCCTGACTAACTCTTATCTCCCCTAAGCCCAATGTCATGGAACAAAACTACTTCACAAAAATCTTCACAAAGGAGATAGCAGGCTGAAGGCAGTTTTTATAGACTCTTTTCTCTTAGGGTCCTGAGAATTTGTGAGAGCAACTAAAGCCGAAAAAGGTCTTTCTCCCTTTCTACCACTGGCACTGCAGCTGTTAGCACTTCTGGTGTCAACATACAAATGTCAGGAAGGTACCCTCAGAAAAGTAACACCCATGAAAAACAGCCTGGCAGCCTGGCTGGGTGCCAGAGTCTGTAATCATCTCGTTATACACTGCTTGGAGCCGGACTTCCGTTATCACTGTTCCCTTCCATTGCTTTTAATTGGAGCAGGGGGATTTGTTTCACATCAATGGAATGAAAGGGTATTTTTTTAACTCTGTTAAAAAGCATAATTTCAAAAGCAAGGACAAGCTCAGGTGCTTAGAATATTAGGTTCAGCTTCCTGTAATTCATAAACATAAGCCTCATGGAAAGAAATGACTTGAATTAAAATGCGTCCTCCAAGTCCCCACCACAGGGTCTTCCACTGAGACTAGAACACGTATGAAAACTTCCTAAAAATCTGTGAGAGATGTACTACATTGAAGTGTCTATTTGGTATCTCTATGAATTCTAATGAGAGAAAATTACCTGGACATACATTAGAAATCATTTTCCAGTGGAGTAGTTCTCAGTCTTTTAAGAAATTCTCGACTATTACAAAAACATGTAAGGAATTTTATTACACCTTGTTGTTCCTAAAACTCTCTGATTTGATTTTGGCACACTACCATAGCAACAAAGGGGCAGTAGGAAGATGTCTTTCTCCAGGGAAGGGAACTGAGTATTGATAAACTGCTTGGCATCATCAAGCACTTTATGATTTGCAGTTATGATCAACTTTAACATTGTATATAGTAACTTACTAACCAACTTGTCAGCATCTACAGAAGGATGTCCTTGGCCTAAAGCAAAGCCTGTGGCCACTTTTTCCAGGGACATCTGCCACCAGAGCACATAACTAGCAAACCGGAATGGGCCCTCTAAAAAAAAAAGTCTGTTCCCTTTATCATCCAGTAACTCTCATCATGGGTATTACTTTCCTAAGTCCACATTACATATTCCTATAGACATTTACACAGATTCCCATGAGGTACACAAATGCATTTACATCTCTACTATTTGCATCATTCAATCAAAATTGTTCTTGCTAAGGTTACTAGTAGCATTCAAATTAAAAATACAATGTCATGAGAAAACACTAGCTTTCCGTATATGTTCAAGCATTGCAGTCCCTTTCATCCTGTAATTATCAAAGTCAGTGGATTATTTCCAGGTTTTACCTCCCAGGCTTCTACATTTCTAATTGATATATCCATATGGACACTGTATAGGCATCGTAACTTCATTATTTTACCACCATACCATAACCTGAGCTTTTTCAATATTACTTATTTTTCCTACAGCTTCTTCACACATGCAGTCCCCCTGCAAAAGCAAAATAAAACAAAACAAAATATAAAGCACTATCTTCCTTGACACTGTCCTATGTTTTTTATCCCAATTATTCCCATCTAGTAATTTACTATATTCTGTTATTGTACTCAGAAATAGATTCCAAATCTGGATCCTCTTCTACATGTTCTCTACTAAAGTTCAGCCTGAAGCTTTTCTCCTTTAGGCAATTCTAACAATCTCCTAACAGTTTTTCCTGTCCCTCTCTCTCTTCCTATTTCAATTTGTCCTGTCCTTTAATTTGCAACCTGTTAACTTCCTAACAGAGAAGCTGAAAGTATTGCTCCTATAAACAGAGGCATTTGCAGACTTCCCTTTGCCTACAAATACCATTCAAAATCTTTAGCCTGAGGCTGTTTACAATTTTTTTTCCCCAACTTCATCATCTGACAACCCCCTATGCTCACTGAGCTACTCACCAGAAAAAAATGCTTTCATTTTTCTCTGCCTGGACTAAATATCAATATCTTCTCCACCCTTTATTACCTTGCTACTCAAAATTTGGTCTGCAGAACAGCAACTTCAGCATTACTCGGGGCACTGTTAGAAAAGCAGAATCTGAGGCTTACCCCAGACCTACTGAATCAGAATCCACAATTTTATAAGATCCCAAAGTTATATTGCACACAACAGATGCTATTTCTTCCATGAAGCCATCCTTTTTGTCATCTTCCTACTGTATTCTGTGTATGCCCTACTCTACATAGAACCCAAAGTATTATGAATATATTAATTAAATTTGGAAACCTTCTTCCCCTCCTCCTCTTCTTCCTCACTCTTCCCCCCCCCCTTTTTTTTTGCCTTCCCCCTTCCCTTTGTTCATTAATAGCAGTAGCAGGGATGGCAGTTCCTGTATTAATGCATTACTCTGGCTGTGGGCCAATCAGTCGCTTTGATTTTTCCTTTCAATCTGATGGTTCACTTGTTCTGGTAAAGACAGAGTTTTCTATTCTCTTTGCCCATAAAGTAAAGCATTCTTACTATTTGATGATGAAAGAAAAACTAGCCTTTATAAATAGAGTAACTACTGAACCAGTGAAAGCAGTAATTTGGAATGAGATGTATAGTTAATTGTACATGTTATGACATATCCATCTTCATGAAATGGATGAAACAGAAGTACAAATTTTTTCATGTGGTAGAATTACAAGGTCTATTCTTTCTATCAAACTGCATCTGTACAGTTGTGAGATTTTTCAGAAGAGCAATTCATATTGTTATAGAATCTCACTTAAAATATTTATAACATACACACAAACACATTAATTTGACCACCAATAAGTTGTTAGAGTTTTGTTAATAAAATAGATTAATGACTGTTCACAAACTTTATACAATATGACTTTTTTATATATTTTATACCACTGAAAAGCTATACATACCATCAAACTGGCATTGTTCAATTTATTAAGTACTTGTTGACTAACTGGACCTTACAACTCACCTACATATAGTTAAATGTCTTTTACATCTCACCTATTTCTGACTGCCTTTGAGTTAATCTGGGTTCAAAGCTACTTTCACACTCATGTCCCCAGATACCTCTGAGAATGAAAATTCTCACCATTTTCCTTCTTTTGGAGCCCAGCATATATGCTCATCCTAGAATGTCTTCTTATGGTTAAATTCCTTATTGAACCAATTAATTTCAGGCTATAACTAAGGATGAAGTCATATAAAATAATGGTGCATTTTTTACAAACAACACATTTACTATTCCAGCTGTAAACTATTGAATTCAATCTTTATTTTTCAGTTGTCTTGGTTATTATAGACACAGTTTTAAGGGGCTTTGTTAAATGGCCTTTATAACCATGAAATACAAAATTAATAAATATTAATTTTACCTGAATCAATCTTTCTTGCAAAAGAGATACGTTTTTTCTTTTAGGATGCACATCTTGGGATGAAGTATGATGCTCTAATTCATAAACTGAGCAGTGCTCTGTGGTAAATTTTATTCACCTAAGCAAGAAGGATCTCTAAATAAATCATTTTACCCTCTCATTCAATAGGTGAGAAATTTCCTGCCATTTCAATGTTAACACATTCTTAGCACATCTTTTGCTGTCTATAGATGGCTTTACTCTAGAATAAATTAGTGGTTGGATTTTTTTATCTTAAAAATGAAAGATTTACATTGAAAATGAATTAACAAGACCATCTTTCTACAAAAGAAGCAAAGGTATGTGCCAATCTAAAAATAATTCAAGCTAAAAAGGGGTCACAATAATTTACGTATTTCAAGATAATTTGCTTTTACTTTTGAATTATGACCTTTGTCATAATTTTTGAAAGTACTTTGCTGGTGTGATCTTATTTGCTGATTGTTAAAGCTGTCATTGGTTTAAATTTGATTACATTCATTGAACTTAATATACTAGAGAACAAAAACAATAGGAAAATGAAAAGAAAAAAAAAAGCTTTGACAAGGTGAGGTAACAGTGGAAAGAAAGGTTGTCTGAAGAAAGTTGTTTGTAGTGTAATTCCAAGTAGTTCTGGATGCTCCACCTTCTTCTACTAAAACCACTTTTTTTTGTCCAGCCTATGCTGGACCATCTTCATTAAATTTGCCTCCTTCCCTTTCTAACTGAAGATCTGCCATCATATCTTCATGCCTCCAAATACTTTTTGCCATTTAATTGCTGAAACACCTGGGGACAAAGCACTTAATTTCTCTGAATTCCCTTCCTCCCCCTATTTATCTTATAGGATCTCTTTGAGACTATAGTAACAATGGCCAATATTTATTGATTACGTAGTAAATGTTGCAGAATGTTCTAAGCACTTTGCATATACTGTTTGAACTCTACCACACAGCAGTCTTACATGGGACAGAAGTAGAAAAAGGCTAAATAATTTACCAATACCATACAATTCAGTGTAGACAGACTGAATAGATCCCATTCTCTTAACTACTCTGCTACATTGTCTTCCACTGAATGATAAGGGGAGGTATCATACTGGAAACTGTTATGTATCATATGAGTGAGAAGGTAAATTGAGAAAAAATATATTTCCTGCAGCTCATGAATTCTGTGAAACATTATTTATTATTAAACGCTTAAAACAATCCCTTCATTTAGGCATCATTAGGATCTTTAACATTTAAGGAATCTAAGCCTCAGAGAATCAAGAATTTGCCTCGGGTTGAAGAAGCATGTAGCAGGATCATTTTTGAAAACAACACGTTTTCTTTAATTTAGTCTATTTGCATATCATTTTTCTCCCTCAAACTTCACCATTCCATTGTATTTCTAAGGGAAAAACAATGTGTGTTTGTGCGTGTGTGTGTGTGTGTATACGTCACTGATAGTGTCTTATTTACTTTAATTTTTGTTTTATCTATTAGATTGATGTAAGGGATGTACTCAAGTTTTATTGGAACAGATTTCTGTACTGCCTTTCTGTACTTTATTTCAGATGATGTGGGCCTGCTCACAGTCAAAGATTGAATTGAAGGCCGTTTGAAATTTCTCTCCTGGTTAAAAGGCAGTGGCAGTCAACAAAATAGCCATCTGTTATGATGTCTTCAGTGTCAAAGTTTTAGGAAGTGTAAATATGTTCAGGTAATTTGGCAAGTTATGTCTCTAGTTAGTAAACAGAGCTAAAAAATAACTTTGGTATAAAGAGAAGAAGCTATAAGAAAAATATTTTTTCTCCTTTCTTTAGGGTTTTGAGAGTATTGGGAGAATAATAGGTACTGGAATATTATACACAAAGCTAAGAATATGGTCAGTTTCACTACATCAAATAGCATGAATAATAGTTACAATGCTATTGCTTTGAAGAGCTAAGACTTTTGGGAATTTCTGTATTTTCTGTGAAAATATATTTAACATGAATTTATTTTTATACCTTTTTAAAAAGATTTGCATATTATGTTTTGTTTAATAAAGAATACTCAAAGGATGACTTTCAGAATGGTAGTGTGATGAGCTCTGTGGACCATCTCCCTAGGAAAGTAAAAATATTGGTGAAAATTGTTACAAAAAAAAAAAAAAGCTGAAAACCAAATGATGTGAAGTCTCCGGAAACTGTTTCAAGGGCATACAAAAAATGAAGAAACATTTATTCAATATAATCTATTAAATCTTGGTAAGAACAGGGAGAGTCTGTGGCGGTGAGCCATGGCCCACTCCCTCACCACTTCCCTTCAGCCCAGCCTGTCGAAATTTCCACTCCAGGTGGATGTTGCTATGAAGTCTGAAGTCTTCCTTCCCACTGCAAGGGCAACGATACATTGCAGGAGGGGCGGGCTGCTAGCATTTCTCATGTCCCCAGCAGAGGGTAAATTCCATGCAAGTGAAGCTAAGAGGTCAGGAGCTTACTTTCTTTCCCTTCCTCCCTTCCTCTCTCCCTTCTCTCCTTCATTCCCTTCCTCCCTTCTTTCCCTTCTTCCTCATTCCTTTTGCAGGGCAAAGATTCTACCCCATTCAATGGCTGGCTGAGAATACTGGAGCCTTGACTGTGTTCTCCCTAACTTGCTTTGTAGGGTATAGTTTCCACACTGGGAGAAGCAGGCTGACAAGACCAGAGGCTACTATCCCCATCCAGCACCCTGTTCATAAAGTAAGCCTATCCCATCTCCTAAACAGAGATTCAGATATTTTGTCCAGTAGTAGAGGAAAGTAATAAGAACAGAGAGCTCTGAAGCTTTACCCAAATTTAAAAATTTGCCAGACGCAAGAGTACATATTCCATGATTTCATTTATATCAATTTCAAGAACAGGCAAAAAAAAAAAACCAAAAAAAAAACAAATATAAATCAAGGATAGCTGCCTATTTTGTGGTGGGATTTGAATGAATGCATCACCAAAAACTTTCTGGGGCTCTGGGAATATTCCATATTTTGATTGGGGTGTTGGCTACCCAGTTATATATATATATATATATTTCAAAACATTGAAATGTATACTTATGATAAATGCATTTAGCTCCATGTAACTTTAACCTCAATACAAATAAAGGGAAAAGAAGGACAAAAGAAAAGATGAGCTATATCACAAGCATTTCAGCAGGGTAGTAATTAACACTATTTAACAGCTGCAAAATATTATACGGCTATGGCATCATCTGACTTCCCCATTGTTGGACATTTATCTTATATCTAGTTTTTTAGATATTAAATAATGCTGTTATAAATGTCTTTCAGAAAACATCTTTTTTTAAAAAAATTCATGTAATTTCCTTGGAGATAGATTTGTCAGTAGTTGAAAAATTTTTAGGCTCTTGATGTATATTAATCAAATTGCTTTAGAAAAATACTATATTGATTTTTGGGTTTACTATAACTTCTTCAACAACATTCTCTATCTATATATATGTATATACAAATGTATACGTATATATGCGTATCTGTATATGTACTATATATTTGTCTCTGTGGGTACATACGTGTGTGTGTGTATTCAGAACTTTTTTGAGATATAATAGACACATACGCTTAACTGCATACATTTATAGTGTTCAATTTTGTGAGTTTTTGTATATGTATACATCCATGAAACCATCACCTTACTCAAGAGAATGAACATTTCCAACACTCTTAAAAGTTTCCTCAAGCCACTTTTTAACCTTTCCCTCCTCCCTCATCACCAGGTAAATGCTGATTTGCTTTCTGTCACTATAGATTACTTTTTATTTTCTAGATTGAATAAACAATTGAATCATACAAAATGATCTTTTTTGTCTGTCTTCTTTTACTGAACACAACGATTCTGTGATTGATCTAGGTATTGGTAGTTTATCCCTTTTAATTTCTCAATAGTATTATAGAAAACAACTGTTTTCTAAGTAGTATTATATAAACTAACTGTTTTCAGATATTGAACAACACCAGCACAGGATTCTCAGAGAGGTGAGGTAGACAACATGAGCACCACCTTCACCCATGTTTTGGGATGTTTTCTGGGCTTTAGTTTAGGAGGGTAGAGACCAAGCAGGGGGCTGTGGTCTTGCTGAATGGAAGAGACTCGGCTTACAGGTTATGGCTGCTACAGCAGCTGTGATTAGTGGAGCAGGGTGCTGAATAAAAGAGAATTGTTCCCAAAATTTACATGGAAATATTTTTGTATCCTTGGCTGATCTCTGGACTGAGAAAGCACAGGGAGTGAATTTGGAAATTCTTAGAGGCAGCAGCTGCTGGAAGGCAGGCATGAAGAATCTGGAGTCTAACACTGCTGAGAACACACCAGCCTTCTGGCTCAGCCAGAGTGGAGCATCTTAGTGGACAGTTGAGGCTTTCAATTGAGACCCCACAAAGGTCATGTAACTTGAGTAAGGACCATGGCCTAGGAATAAGACATATGCTTTAAGAGTAAGAAAGAAACTAATACAGGCCTATCTTAATTAAACTAAAACTAGGCCTCTTCAGGATCAACGTGCCTACTGGAATAAAGCATATTTTTGGGGGGGAAACATACATTACCCAGAATCTCAACATTGTATTATTTTCAATTGCTATCATACAAGAAGAAAAAAGAAAATAATAATTAGATGTTTAAATAAACAGGAAAAAGTGATTGGTCAAAAAGAAATAAAATAGTTAATTGAGGCAGGCCCATATATTATATAGATATAGAATTAGCAGAAAAGAACTTCAAATAACTATGATCAATATATGAAGATAAATAGAGAAAAATATGGAAAATGGATAAAAAGATGAAGCATTTTAACAGAAAATCATAACATGTAAAAAATTAAATTTATCTTTTAAAATGTCAAAATTTAATGTCTGGAATTAATAACTCATTGGATGGTTTTAACATCTCAACAAAGGCAAAGATAATCTTAGGGAATGTGAAGAAAACTCAGTAGAAAATATACAAACTGAAGCTGGGAGAGAAAACTAAGAATGGAAAAAAAAAAAGAGTAAATGAGATCATGTAGTCACATGGACAAAAATACCACCAGGCATGTAACAGGAATTCTTGGAGAGGAGAGAGACTGGCAAAGACACAATTATCTGAAGAGATAAATAATGATTGAAGATTTTTCTGAATGTGTATAGTCATTTGTATTTCCTCTTGGGAGAACTGTTCATCTTGTTCTTGGCCTACTTTTCTCCTGGTATTTTAAGATTTTCTTTTCTATTTGTAACAGCTCTTTATACTTTCATGTTATCAATTTTATAGTTATAGTCTCAGAAACCCATTCTAAAATTCAAATAAGACCTTGTCAGTTCTATAAAATTCTCAAAGGCTCTCTATCTTTTATAAGGTAAATCTAAACTCATTTCAATATAGCTTGTGAAAACTACCCTAAATATCTCTTGGGAGTTAGTCACTCCCTTCTTACCTTTCAAAAACATTTATACTTTACCTATATTACAAAAAATCACATTATTTTTATCAGTTTCTTTCACTGTAATTTGAGCTTTTCAAGAACTCATTACTTGTAGATCCTCTGTGAATTTTTCTTTAATTGATAATTAAAGGAAATATGTAATAAAAATGGAATAAGGAGTTTTGATTTACACTTGGCAGTAAAAGGAAACAGAAAGGAAGCATAGACTGCATAGCAAGGTTTGGATATTCTCCATTATTCTGACAGTAAATTAGCTTTTCATTTGTATGTTAGTTTCTTTCAGATGAGTTTGATGCAATTTAAGTTGATGTAGCAGTGCATATTATGAAAGCCAGGAATCATAAATTATTCCTTAAATCATTGGGTCTTGAGAAAAGAGAAAGCCAATGAATTACATACCATTTGAACATTGATTTAGCTTCTGTGAAAGCTTATGCTGGGTTTGGTGTATGTGTTTGGCTCCAGCACGTCTGCATACTTTCTAATTTGCGTGAAAATATTCCCATGGCCACTCTTGTAGAATATGACAGGCTGACATTTTCTTTAATTACAAGACCTGATCTGTTTAATAGCACAAAATTGGCCTCCAACTTGACAGGCTTCCCCTTTAAAATCAATGGTTAGACTCTAGGGCTCCAGCTTGGTCATCCAGATCAATATTAGAAAAAATATAGCCTGTCAAGACCTCTCAGCCTTTTATTGATTCAAATGGGGAGAGTTCACAATTGAATAATGATATTAGAGCTTTGAGCCAAAAAATAGAAGCCTCTTACATTAATTTCAGTATAGGCAGATGAATCTGTGATAAATGACTGAAGCATAATATAGTTATCCAAGATACTACAGCTAGAGAAAGCTGAACGTTTTTAGGGGGAAAAAAAACACATATATTTTGGATACATTTCTTTAGATTTCTCAGCAAGTAAACAAATGAACAAAAGTACTACCCTGATCTTACCAAAAACAAAACAAAAGCAAAAAGACACTAAAACTCATCTCATCTTTACTAAAGCATAGAAGGAAAATCACCATGAAAATAAATGAAACATTATGAGAAGAAAATTAATTCATTCTTTTCTATTGAACAATTTATTTTAATAAAAATGTGGTAAAGTTCTTGAAAGAATATTTAAGTAGAAACCAGAGGTGCACAATTCTGGTGCTGGCTATTTATACCACTATACCAGTCACTTAAGTAGTGTAGGCCTTGCTTATTTGTAATATCAAGGACTAGGAAATGTCATCTAAGTACTATTCTAATAGCAAAAAGCACATAAGTCAATATAAGTAAGTTCCTTCCATATTACATTAATGATTGAAATGAGTCTACATTTTATTTTGACTTCTAATTTGAATGCTAACAGAAGTCTTGAATGCAGGTCACACCAACAAGTAATGGGAAAATAAGCTGCATGTATGTCACATCTTACTATAAACAAATACCAGAAAACAAACAAACAAACCAGAAACAAGAGTTTGTGATTCCTTAATATCTTCAAAAGTTTAAAGGTTTAATTTAATTCATATCTAAAAGTTTGAAATACCTAACCATTCATAATTTGGTATAATAACTTGGAAATACCTATATATTTTAGCACAAATTCCTATACTAATAATAAAACCTTTTCGAATGTCTTTACTTTATGGGGCATTAGGCTAGGCATTTTATATCCTTTACTTCATTTAATCCATACAACTCTAAAAGGTAGGTATTAGTTTCCACATTTGATATGTAAATTTCTCAAATTCCAGAGATAATAAATAACAGACCTGGGATTTTAAGCTATCTGTCAAGCCCAATTTTTCTATTATGATACATAGCTTAACACCATACTGCTTTGTATTAAAGTCCTAAAGTGTAATTTTTCCCAATAACTTAAATTACATAGCTTTCTAGAAAAATCCGGTAGCTTTGGACACAATTTCAACAATTCAGGAAATTGTATGAAATCTCAGTTTTTCAATGAATTCTCCTTCAAGCTCTTCTTTAAATCTATGCAAGATAAACATATTTAAACAAAATATCAAACAATTTTCTGTTTCCTATTTAGAAAGCTAAAGTGGTGATGGTGTTTACTACAGACACTGCTGTGGATTTTAAATTTGTCATTTCATTTTATTGAAAGGCAAATGTTTATTATTTGAAAGAATACATATAATAAATAGGGGCATTTTTAATATATATCACATCCATGGAGAACCGCCCTAGAATTTCCTTATTTTCATAAATTTTAGGCACCATTAAACCCAGAAGCTTTATCAAATTTCAAATTCTCTTTGCTTCACTTAATCAAAACTTCATAAGACCACCAACTTTTGCTGTTTGTGAAACTTTAACAGATGTTATGGTCTCCTCTGTTAAGAAAACATCCTAGGAATAGAGAGTACTTAATTTCTCCATATAGCACTTTAACTTCACTGAGTTATTTATTTATGCATTCATTTTTTTATCTTATAATTCAGTCAGAGAGACAAAGCCTTGTTAAGGCAGTGTTCCAGGTGCTGTGTTGGATTTTTCTTTTGCCTGAAATTTTCAGCGTGAGTCTTCCTGGAGCCCTGTACTTCATTCATTCTGAGATGGTTATGGTTGGAATTCTCTCCTAATCAACCACCCTACCAGAGGTTTTTCTTCAGTGTCGGGCTGCTCTTTAGGACTGGTGGCTGGGCATGGGAAAGTTAAATAAATAATATCTAAAATATTATTAGCCCAGATCTGTGGGTTGATAGCTCTGTTAGCAATAATTGCTGAGCAATACACCTTCTTTCTTTTCCACACTGAGATACTACCCTTGGCGAAGTATAAGTGTGATCACAGGAACTGACAGTCAGAATTGATTCCTTAGTTCTTTCTCTGAGCAAAGGACTTGTGAATGATACGAGGAGCTGACCAGGCTTCACGGGTGAAGTTACTGGTTCTTTGTCAGCAAGACAGATGGAAACCGTTTCTGTAATTCTCACTGGATAGCAAGGAGTCTCTGGGCCAAAAGATCAACATTTAAACCTATTTCGAAGCATACTGCTCCAATGATATTTGGATTATTTTCAAACCTAAGGTAATGAGTCTGAGGTTAAAAATGTTAATGTGAGTCAGCTGTAGTCAGCATTAAAGAAGTACCCTGAAAAGTTAAACTATTGTTGGGATACAGAAGGACGTTTTTGCAGGGAGTTTGGAATTAGTCATAAATTATTTATTTAAAGAAACCTGAACTTCTTTGTACCCGCAATTGGTGAAGCAAATCAAATGGATTTATAAGCAAGTGACCTTACTCTGATTACTTTCCTTACGCAAAGTAATTAAGGGACTGAGTTTTTGGTGAAAAGAGTGTGGGAGCTATGAGAAGTAACTCTGGAATATGGTTCTGTTCAAAGTAGGACAGGTCTTGAAACATCAGTCGAAGTAGAATCCTTGATGAGGGCATTAGATTACTGGGGCTAGGGTCGCAGAGTGAGAGAAATCCTGCATGCAGAAAGTTAAGGTACTTCAAAAAAGTTTGACTCAAATCACAGCTTTCCTAGGCTCAGCTCTGCTCTCTTTACCCCTTTCCCAGGTCAAGAACAACTGCCACTTAACTTTAAATAACTGTATCTGTTGTGTTTTCCAAAGGATGAAGTACACGGAGAAAGGAGACGTGTTGATACCGGCCTTAACTGGGAAGAAATTTCTGAGGAACAACAGAGAGATAAAGGCTGTGTTTAAAAGGAGTAGATATTTTAGGCCATTTAAAGCTATGCACAAAAATATTGCTTATCAGAAATTTTAGTAACCTTTATAGCAGAGGAAATGGTGTTCCTAATATCAATAGAATCGCCTTGGTGTCTTTTTCAAACTTAAAATATCTCTCCCTTGATACACTGATGCAATCATCAAAAAGAATCTCCAGAGTGGGACTCACTAGTACCAGAAGTACCTCTCAGATGCTCTGAACATACATTACTGGAGGGAATACAGCACTGAAATTTTCTAACTAAAGAAAGTGAAGGATACAGCTGGTGTTTGGTGGCATGTAACTGAACTACAGAGAAAGCAGTTTGGGTCAAGATTTTATATTTCTTTCCTCCAGTTTTAGTCTCATGCATCATTTCCAATCTCTGGTAGGTGATGAGCTACATATAATAATGCTACTAGTTAATCATTTGCTCTAATTTGCATTAAATTGCTTTAAAGAGAAATGTGTTTCAGATTTGCAATACTAATTAATATTTGTACAATGATGCACTATTTAAAATCATGTGTTCTGACTCTAGGTTTAGCATTTTATATTGTAACACTACGTATTCAAGACATTTTCTAAATAGAGACAAAATAAACCCAGTACTTAAAAAAATTATGAGCATACCAGCCTATTTTTACATATGTATACAGTATGACAAAACATTTTTAAGATTTTAAAATTAGCTCTCTTCTAAAATCAAAAAACATCTGAAAGGCATATGGACAGCAATATGAGTTCAATAGTGCTCTGATGAATTTATATATAAATAGCATGTGATGTTGCATGGGGATCCAAAAACTATATGTTTCTTATCACTAAAAATTAGCATAATTGATAAATATTAAAATCACTACTTTTAATCATAATTTATGGTTTATATCTTAAAAGTATGAAATAACCTGACAACTGCTGTTTATACACTCAAGAGAGAGAGAAGAGAGAAAAAAAGAGATAGGTGGTAAATTGTATATATGGACATGCTGTGTGATATACCTGTTTCTTCAAGTATAAATCAAATATACTTATTATGGTGTAGTAAATATTAATTATAATAAGCATTCACAAGAAAATCCATTCTCAACTTCACAGCTATAAATATTCCTGTTTGAAAACCACAATGAACCCATGCTCCCTTCCATTTTGGGAACCTTGTTAAACACCAAAGAAAATATTTTCAACATTTCATTTTCCTTTTCTTTTTTTCTTTATTTTTTGGGAGGAGGGGAGATGGCTACACTTCTTAAGCATAAGATTATTAGTTTGTTTCTTTTATAACTTTATTGAGATATATATCACATAAAATAATATTCACTAATTTAAAGTGTACATTTAAGTGGTTTTTAGTATATTCAGTTATACAAGCATCACCACAATGAAATGTTAGAAAATGTTCACCATCTCCAAAAGTAACCTGGTAGCCATAGCAGTCACCCCAATTCTTTTCTCATTCCAGCCCCTGGCAATCACTAATCTATTTTCTGCCTCTATGTACTTGCTCTGGACATATCACATATATGGAATCATACAATATGTGGTCTTTTATAACTGGTGTAGTATGTTGATGTATGTACACCAATAAACACATGTTCTTAAGCTTTATCTGCATTCTTCTAGGTACATACCCATTATAAAAAGGACCTCCTGAAGATGTTTTTAGTTAATGTGTGTCAACTGAATCAGAGTGGTTCTTAATCTAGATTACTGGATTAAGAGAACAAGGAAGTCACAGAAACTAGAAAGAAGAGGACATTTCATGAGGCAGAAATACAAGCCAAGGAACTTCAAGGATTGACAGCACCTAGCACCAGAATGCTAGACTCCAGGAGAAAGGTCAACTGGCTACTATCATGATTTTGGAATTTTTCTAGCCTCAAAACCATGAGCCAATAAATTCCTATTGCTGAAACCAACCCACTGTGTGGTATTTCCCACAGCAATATGTCAAACTAAGACCACTGCCTTCTTTCATTTAGCAAAATGTTCATCTATGATGTAGCACATATAGGTATCTCTTAATTTTTACTGCAAGTAATAGATTATTTTATGGATATACTAAATTTTGCTTACCCATTAATCAGCTGATGGGCATCTGGGTTGTTTACAAATATCATTTTTATTAATAATGCTACTATGAATATTCATGTACAATTTTTTGGACATTTATTTTCATTTCTCTTGGGTATATACCTATTAATGGAATTAACAGGTCATATGGTAACTATATATTTAGCAATTTGAGGAACTGCGAAACTTTTCCAAAGTCGCTACACCATTTTACATTATCTTCAGAAAGTCAAAGGGTTCCAATTTCTACACATCTGTTCCGGTTTGCTAATGCCACCATTTTGCAAAACACCAGAAACGGATTGCTTTTATAAAGGGGGTTTATTTGGTTACAAAGTTATAGTCTTAACGCCATAAAATATCCAAGGTAAGGCATCAACAATAGGATACCTTCTCTGGAGAAAGGCTATCGGCAGCCAGAAAACCTCTGTTACCTGGGAAGGCACGTGGCTGGCATCTGCTTGCTCCCAGGTTGCCTTTCAAAATGGTGTTCTCCAAAGTGTCTCTCTTGGCTGCAGTACCTCCTTCTGTCTGTGAACTCTTTTACAGGACTCCAGAGATTCAACTAAGACCCACCCTGAATGGGTAGAGTAACACCTCCATGGAAATTATTCAATCAAAGATCTCTCCCACGATTGATTAGTCACATCTCAATCAAAGAATTCCACTCAATCAAAGGATTAGAACCTAATCAACACTAACGTGTCTGCCCTCACAAGACTGCATCAATGAACACAGCATTTTTGGGGAACATAATACATCCAAACTGGAAGCACATCCTTCACAGCACATTATAGTCTGTCTTTTTTAGTTTAGCCAATCTAGTGGTTGTGAAATGGTATCTCATTGTAGTATTGCATTTCTCTAAGGATGAAATATTACATGTTTATTGGTCGCTTATATTTATTTTGGAGAAATTACTATTCAGATCACCCATTTTTAAAAATTGGGCCATTGGTCTTTCAATTGTTGAGTTGTAAGAGCTCTTTATATATTCTGGATACCAGTTTTTTTGCCAGGTATCTGATTTGCAAATATTTTCTTCCATTCCATGGGTTGTATCTTACTTTCTTAATGGTGTTCTTGATGCACAAAAGTTTGTTTGTTTTTAATTTTGATGAAGTCCAATTTTTTTTTCATTTATCACTTGTGCTATTGATATAGTATCAAATAGATCATTACTTAATGCAAGGTCAAAAATTTACTCGTACACTTCCTTCTAGGAGTTCTATCGTATTTGTTCTTGTATATAAGTCTGTTATTCATTTTTATTTACTTTTGTGTGTATGCTGCAAGGTAGGTATCCAAATGTATTATTTGATTTCTATACAGTTGCCCCAGCCCTATTTGTTGAAAAGACTATTTTTCCCACATTGAATTGTCTTAATACTTTTGTCAAAACTCAACAAACCACAAATGTGAATTTTTATTTCTGGACTCTCAATTCTATTCCATTGATCAATATGTTTTTCAGGTAATGTACTGTCTTTATTAGTTAGTCTTTGCAGTAGGTTTAAACCAGAAACTGTGATCCTACGCATTTTTTTTCAAGATTATTTTGTATATTCTGGTTCTTTTGCATGCATTTGACTATCATATGAATTTTAGAACCAGTCTGTCGATCCCTGCAAAAAACAAAAAAAACAAAAAACAGCTAAGATTTTGACAGGGATTATATTGAATCTGAAGATAAATTTGGGGAGTATTCCCATCTTAACAATGCCAAGTCTTTTGATCCATGAATGTGACACATACTTACATTTAATTAGGTATTCTTGAATTTCTTTTGATAATGTTTTCTTTTGTTTATAGTACACAGGCTTCACACTTCTGTTAAGTTTATTCCTAGTTATTTTATTATTTGGTTGCTATTATAGGTGGGATTGTTTTCTTACTTTCATTTTCAAATTCTACATTACTAACGTATAGCAATACAATGGAATTTTGTATATTGACAGCATACTCTGTCACATTGCTGAAATTATTTATGAGTTCTAATATTTTTTATTTGGATTCATTAGTATTTTCTTTATACAAGACCATGACACCTGAAAATATAGTTTACCTCTTTCTTCCCAACCTGAATTCCTTTTATTTCATTTTCTTGCTTAATTGCAATGTCTAGAATGTTCAGTCCAATGATGAATCAGAGTAGTGAGAGTAGACTTTTCTCCTCTTTTTCCTGATCTTAGTGGGAAAGTATTATGGCTGTCAGCATTAAGGATGAGGCTCGCGGTGGGTTTCTCACACATACCTTTAATCAGTTTGAGCAATTTCCCTTCTATTCCTATTTTGTTGAGTGTTTTTACTATGAAAGGCTGTTGAATTTTATCAAATACTTTTTTCACACCTATGAGATAATCACATGGTTTTCATCCTTCATTCTGTCAAAATGATAAATTATGTTGGTTGATCTTTCAGATGTTAAAACAGCATTACATTCTTGGGTTGTGAGTCTATATTCATAGGGGATATTGATCTATAGTTTCTTTTCTTGTGATGTTTGTACCGGTTTTGATATGAGGGTATTTCTGGTCTCAAAGCATGACTTGGGAAGTATTCTCTCTTCTTGTATTATTTTGGAAAAGTTTATAAGGATTGATATTGATTTTTCATTAACTGTTTCATAGATTTCACCAGTAAAGCCATTTGAGCATGGATTTTTCATGGGAAGTTTTAAAAATAGTAATTCAATCTCTGCTTTTCATAGTTCTATTCAGATTATATATTTCTTCTGGAGTCTGTTTTCATAATTTGTTCCTTTCCAGGGATTATCCATTTTCTCTAGGTTATCTAATTTATTGGCATATATTTATTCATAGTATTATCTTATTATGCTTTCTATTTCTCTACAGTTAGTTATAATGACACTTCTTTCACTTGTGATTTTATTAAACTGAGTTTTCTCTCTTTTTATCTTGGTCAGTCTAGCTAAAAGGTTTTCAACTTTGTTGATCTTTTCAAAGAAACACCTTTTGGTTTTATCCTTTTTCCTCTATTATTTCATATTCCCTGTTTCATCATTTTCAATTCTAATCTTTATTATTTTCTTCCTTCTGCTTGCTTTGGATTAGTTTACCCTTCTTTTCCAGGGTATTAAGGTAGAAGTTTAGGTTACTGATGAGATCTTTCTTCTTTTTTAAAATAGACATTTAAAGCTGTGAATTTCTCTCTAAGCATTGTTATAATTGTGCCCCATAAGTTTTGATATGTTGTGTTTTCCTTTTTATTCTCAGAAAATTTTCTAATTTCCATTTTTTTATTTGCCTTTATGATTTTTAGGTGTGTTGTTTAGTTTTCATGTGTGTCAATTTCTACTATTTTCTCCCTTTTTTTTAACTATTAATTTAATTACATTTAATTTGGAGAGCATACTTTGTATTCTTTCAATCCTTTTAGATTTATTGAGGATTGTTTTATGGCCCAGCTTATGGTCTATCCAGGAGACTCTCTCATGTGTGCTTGAGAAGAATGTTTATTTTGCTCTTGTTGAGTGGAATGTTCTATAGATACATGACTTGCATAATCATTTATTAATTCAAGTCTTCTATTTTCTTGATTATATTTTTGCCCAGTTAATTTATCCTGCAAAAGTGGGGTTCGAAGTCTCTAAGTATTATTGCTAGGTTGTCTACTTTCCCCTTTAATTCTTTCAGTTAATAACTACATGTATCTTGGGGTTCTGTTATTAGGTGCATAAATGTTTATAATCATTTTATCTTCCTTAGAGAATGACCCTATTTTAATTATAAAATGGCCTTCTTTTCCTCCAATGGCAATTTTTGACTTATGCTTTACTTAATCTGATACGAATGTAGCCACTCCAGCTCCCTTTAATAACATCTTTGTCCACCTTTTTACTTACAAACTATTTGTGACTTTCATTCTAAAATGTATCCTTTATAGATAATATATAGTTGGACCCTGTTATTTTTTCATATATTCTGCCAAGCTCTACCTTTTGCTTGGGCTGTTGAATCCATTTATATTTTATGCAGACACTCATAAGTTAGGATTTACATCTGCCAATTTGCTTTTTGTTTTCTGAGGTCGTATGTCTTTATTGTTCTTCTATTGCTTGAGTCTCACCTTCCTTTGAGTTAAGTATATCTTTCTAGTGTATCTTTTTAATACCTTTCTTGTTTCTTTTACTAAATATTTTTAGTTATTTTATTAGTGCTTGTACTGGAAATTACAATTAGCCTCTTAAATAATGTAGTTCAGACTGATAATGATAATTTCAATAATGTAAAAAAACTTTACAATAATATACCTGTGTTCCCTCCCCCACCCCAACCTTTTATTATAATGGTCACAAATTATATATTTATATGTTATAACACACAGTTTTATAATTATTGTTTTATACAGTTGTCTTTTAAAACAGATAGGAGAAGAAAAGGGTTACAAACAAAAATACAAGTATAACTCCTTTAATAATACCTATGTAGTTATCTTTACCGTATCTCTTTGTCTCTTTGCATTACCACCCAGTGCTCTTTCAGGTCAACTTGAAGGACTCTCAGCATTTCTTGAAGGGAACGTCTGGTGGTGATGAATTCTCTGGATTTTGTTTGTCTGTTTAATCTAGGAATGTCTTAATGTCTCCATTTTTTTTTAAAAGAGAGTTGTGTTGGAAGTAGAATTCATGGCTGACAGTATTTTTCTTTCAATGCTTTGAAAATGTCAAAGCACTGTCTTTTGCTTCCACAGTTTCTGATGAGATATAGCAGCTGTTAATTTTATTGAGGAGCCTTTGAATGTGAAAGTAGTTTTGCTCTTGCTGCTTTCAAATTTTCTCATTGTCTTTAGCTTTTGACATTTTGACTAAGACATATATGTATAACTCTGGATCTCTTTAAGTTTATCTTACTTGGCATTCATTGAGCTTCTTGGATATGTAGATTGATATATTTTATCATTTGGGAAGATTCCAGTCATTTTTACTTCAAATACCTTTTCTGCTTTTTTCTCTTCCTCTTGTTATTCTGGAACTCCCTTTTGGTGTATATTGGTGCAATGGATGATGTCCCAAAGTTCTCTGCATCTCTGTTTAATTTTCTTTATTCTTTTTTTTTTCTGTCACTCAGACTGAATGATCTCTATTGATCTTGAAACATATTTATACCAGCTGATTTGAAGTCACTGTCAATTAGGTCCAAAATCTGTACCTCCTCAGGTAAATTTTCTGTTGACTGAATTTTTTTCAGATGTATGCAGCATATTTTCCTGCTTATTTCCATATCTCATAATTTTTCTTGTTGAAAACTAGACATTTTATATAACATAGATAATAATTTATAACAACACTGGTGTCAGATTCCTCCACTTCTCCACCCAAGTTGGTTGCTTTTGCATTTTTTTTTTTTTTGGTCACCCCCACTGTTGCAGTTTTTCTCTCTTTTTTTTTTTTTTTTTTTTTTTTTGCCTATTTGTTTAACACTTTCCTGGACTAGTTCCATAGATTCTGCCTTCCCTGTAGCATGGAGCTGCTGAGTTCTCTGTTAGCTTTTGTTTTAAGTTATTGTTATTATCATTTATTTATCTTTTAATTTATCTATTTATTTATTTTTATTAGAGAACTTTTGGGTTTACAGAACAATCATGCATAAAATACAGGATTCCCATATACCACCCCATCATTAACACCATGCATTGGTATGGTACATTTGTTACAATTAACAAAAGCACATTTTTATAATTGTATAATAAACTATAGTCAATGGTTTGACTTACAGTTTACTGTCTGTGTAGAGCAGTCCCATGAATTTTTTTAAATGCTGATTCTATTAACATATATAAAACCTAACATTTCTTTTTTACCACATTCAGATATAGATTTCAATACTGTTAATTACACTCACAATGTTGTGCTACCTTCACCACCATCCGTTACCAAAACATTTCCAGCACTCCAAACAGGACCTCTGTACATTTTATGCCCTAACTTCCCATTCCCCATCTCCATCTCGCCCTAGGTAACCTGTAGTCTAGATTCTGACTCTATTAGTTTGCTTATTCTAATTATTTCATATAAGTGAGATCATATAATGTGTGTCCTTTTGTGCCTGGCATACCCAGGATTCCAAATTAGGCCAGTATAATCTAATGGTTAGCCATCAATTGCTCAGAAAACTTCCTAAAATGCCTTGCTTATATTTTTTCCACTCAGTTTACAGGCAGCTTTAGCTTTTACCCCCTGCTTGCTCAAGGTCTCAAAATCAGCCAGAAGTGAGTGATATATGCCATCTCCTTTCTCACGCCTTTTCTGGGTGTACATACATCCTTGAGCATGTGTGCACCATTTTGGGTCCCCAGAAATATGTTAGAACTTTTCCAAGTGCCCTATGGGTAGTCTGCTTCTCCTGGATTCCCTTTAAATTTTTGGCCAGGTTCTTGTTTGCCCACAACTGAAATCACAGTCCTCTGTAGGTATCAGATTTGTTGCCAGCAGTTTGCTTTTGTTACAGGAATGCCCTTTGGGTAGGCTTCCCCTAGCCCATTTGAGCTCTGAGTCAAATCAAATAGCTGCTACTGGATGAAAATATTTCACAAAGAGATGGAAGTTTGGAAAAAAAAAATACTGACTATGCCCTAGGGCCGGTGTTTTTCACAGAGCTCTGAAGGTGGTGCAATGTCACTGGCTTTTGGCCACTGTGCCAGAGTCAGGGAGGGAGAGAAGATGGAAATAACCTAAGCTAAAATATCACAGACCCCACTGTCTTACACAGGGCCAGTTATTTCTAACAGACAGTTAGTTCTGTCTTTTGTTAATTGCCAGAGTTATGAAATGGTTATTATCCCCATATTCTCACTGTTTCATAGGGACACAGAGTTCACTAGGTCCTCAATCTGCCATTTGGAACTCAACACCAGCATCTTTTTGAAATGCTACTCTAAAATCAGTGTATTATGTCACAATAATGATGATTTGGTGTAGTTTCTCTTTTCCTTTTTTAGACTTCTACCTATTATGCACCTCTTGATTTCAAATATCTTGATATTTCTGCTTCTAATTCTTGATAAGCAATTTGTCTCTTCATTCACTTAACTTCCACATCTCCTTAATCTTTGGAATTTTTCTTTAATTGCTTACATATAGTGCTCTCTTTGTAATTTCAGTAGGAAGCCCTTCTTCCTCCTGTCTTCCACATTTAGACTTACTTTGGTCTACCACACTTTCATCTTTCAAAGGCTCTGCCCAATAACTGACTGTCAGTGTGGTAGCTCTATATTTATCTTGGATTGTTTCATAATTTTTTTCTTTTGTATTTATAATTCCACTTTGCCTGTTCACGTCTCTTGATTGAGATGGCCATGAGCAAGCAAATTAGTCTTTTCATTTTGCCAGATTGAAAGTGTTTCCCATACAAAATTTAAATTACACTGGGACTCTTTCCACTAATCTTCTATCTTTAATGAGTCTTATATTTCCTTAAGTACCTTTCTGCCATATATGCAAATGTACCAACAATGGAAAAGTTGACCATCAGCTCTGCTGGTTCAAACAATATAGTGGTTTTAAAAGCAACAGTAGCATTGATCCACTTTGCAAAATCACAGCATGAGTCAGAACTTAAGTGTTGCCACTTATTTGCATTCTTTCTTCTCACCTGCCTTTTTCTTAGTGTGAATAAATCTTCAGAACAGATGGTGGAAGATTATCGATAAAAGGCGTTGTTAGACTCAGTGTGAATCCACTATGCTCAGGCAACATGCATTGCTTAGCCACCTGCTCATTTATTACATTCAAAACAAGTCTTTCTCATTTTACTAACTTCCTGGTAGAACAGCTAAATCCTTTTTTCTCAAGTATTAAAGAACGGAGATACATGTGCTTTTCCAACAGCTGCATTTATAATACAGTATATAGCCATACAGTATATAATATATAGCTATACATTAAATAATTGTACATTTTTATTTTAATATCATTTATACTTCTAGTAAGATTCATGTCTGTATAAAGTAAATTTTGGAAAAGTAACATTACAAATTAATTTCTAACTAATACATAACAAAATCTGAGCCAAAGATAGCTAGAAGTAACACAGCTAGTATATGATACAGTATATTAAATGGGGATTAAAAAGTTTATTAACTATTTAATGATGTATTTATTTGCAGGTGTCATTATTCTAGTGTATTAAAAATACAGTTTGGGTAAAACACCTTATTACAAAGCTATTATTCTTGGTGAAATATTCAATTAGAGTGACCTTAGAAATTATCTCCTCTAAACCTTCATTAAACAAATGAAGAAAGTGGGAATCAGAAATGTTATTCAACTAGTGGATTCATTCAACTATTTCTCCCCTTGGAAAAGTCCTAGTTTTAAGAAATTAATCTCTCAAGTTTTTATAGTATGTGTTTGTGGTTAAATAAATTAGAAAAAAACATTTCTTCAGACCTACCTTTTTTTACTGTTCAACAGTTAAGAATGAGTTTATGAATTTGTTTAGGGAACTATGAGGCTGCAAACAGAAATGAGTGGGTAGGGGTTTAACAGTGCATGTTCTAAGACAACTATAGAACAGTTATGCTACGCTAATTGTGTCATGTGAAAGTGACATTAAATTATCAAAGTTACTGAATAGATAACTTTAATGAAATGAGCAAAAATTGAAGAACTTCTATCAAGCCAATATTTCAACAGTGTTTACTGTCAAAAGTACTTAAATATAGAAATTAAATAACATGACAGGATCTATGCAGTAGGAGAGAAAGAGTCTGTGGAAAGCCTTTTGGAGAAGTATTTTTCAGGTCCACTGATTGATAAAATATTTTGTGACCTTTTAGGAAATGGAGTCTCGTTATCTTCTACATGAAATAGAGACCCCAGCAGCTACAAAAATTTTCCACTTCCTACCTGATCTCCAGCCCCTACACATGAATGATGTGACAAGTTCTTTCAGTAAAGAGGGTGAAATAAAAAAGAAATGCCAACTTTATCTTCTTTACTGTGTTACACCCAGAACTCTTGTGTGAGGCTATGCAAGGAATATTTCTCATAACCTTGAATCATTTTTAGCCAATAATTTGGGAACTTTCATAGTTCCTGCAGGTGTATGTCTGGTTCATCTTTCTAGACATACATGTACATAAATTCTATCAAAAAGTAGGGGAATGACACTGACAAGGACTTGTATTCAGTCTCTCCTGTTTACAAGAAAAGTTTTAAGCCCTACAATTCTCTGTATCTTCAACTTTAAAACACAGACAATAGTATCTATTCTCCTTGCAATTCTATGAGGATCTAATGAATTACATGAGATGTCAAGCATTCATTAAGTATCCAGTAAATGGGAATTTCAGTTTTAAATATGAAGGACTATATGAGTGTGGGAACATTGGAAAATATCTAGAATTTATTTTTATTATCCTTAGATGTAGCAGAAATGAGCGCTATGATTAAAATGGTCAGTAGAATTGCATCTACATTTTAAAACTAATTTAAGTAGGGTAACTGTACAAGGAGACTGCAATCTTGTATATGAGGAAATACTAGATGCCAAGCCAAGATGACTATGGAAAAAACATTTAGGCCATTCGTAAACATGCTACATTGTGTGAAAGCTAAATCTATGAAAAAATACATTCATTTCAAATTCTAACTCTCCATCAGTACATTTATTATTATGTAAAATTTTAAAATTAGACTCACTGATGAATGTTGAACATTTAGAAAGGTATATCAAGAGATAAAAATGAGTCTGTAGGTAATTGTGAAAACCTTGTGGCTGACACCCCCTTTATCCACTATATGGGCAGATGAGTAATAAAGACAAAAAATATGTATAAATAATAGGGGGGATAAGGGGTATGGGATGTTTTCGGTGTGCTTTTTTATTTTTATTTTTTTCTTTATTTTGGAGTAGTGAAAATGTTCTAAAATTGACTGTGGCAATGAATGCACAACTATATGATGATGCTGTGAGCCACTGATTGTGTGTACTTTGGAAGGATTAGATGGTGTATGAATATATCTCAATAAAATTGCATTTAAAAAAATGAGTTTGGAAGATGAAAGATGCTCTGGAAGGGAATATGGGGTAAAAGGATTTTCAGAGAAATAAAGGATATGACCAGGTACAGAAAGAATTTAAAAAAGAAAAGTCACAGTTATTGAAATGAAATGGTCATAATTTAGAGATCAAATAAATAGGGTAGAACAAGAAATTTCAGAAGTTGTTAAATAACAAGGTTAGCCAAACAGTATTTTTAACATGGCATATTGGTGCTCATCTATATGAATAAAAGTTTTATCAGTGAGAAAGAGTAGGTATTACAAAGATAACTAACAATGTCTAGTTGCCTGTTCTCCCACTTAGTAATCTTCCTTCTGAGGATGTCACAATATGCCTTATGTGTGTGCATCTTATTCATATCAAAAGCGTATAAAGAAATAGCTAGACTATTTCTTTCCTAACAAAATAATCTACTCCTAGTTCATCTAATTAACAGCAATGTTGTCAATATCTAAACAGCTTCAGAAGAAAATTAACACAGAAAAAACTAATGAATCCGAAATAATGACAAAGAAATATCTGGAAACAAGTGCTGAGGAGGGGAGAGTAGCATATATTTAATCTCTGTTAGGTCATGGAATATATTAAGTTGGTTTTATTATCCTTAATATATAGATGAGGATTTTTGAATCAGAAAATGAGTAATTTTTAAAAAATAAAATAGTAGTAGGTGTTGGAGCTCTTATTACAACCTAGATTGGACCAATGTAAATGCTATTCTTTCAGACTTTCATGATGCCTCTACCAACACAGAAGCCCAAATCCCAGTGAAGATGTTCCTGTGCTTCCGGAGACTGTACCTAAGGCATGTGATACACATTTAGATTATTCTCCCCAACTTTGTATCACAAACTAGCGAAACCCTGACCTAAATGTGTTAACTCTTAAAAAAAAAGGGGGTTAATGATTCTGCTTATCATATGAGTAATGTTTCAAAACAACAGCTTCTTTGATTTATGCAAAGTTTCTTTAATGAAATTTGTTTTAGAAGACCCTTTGAAGTGAATTTAGTGCTCATGTAAACTGTGAAATTTGACAGGCATAGAAACACAATTCTTCTATTCCTCTGTAGATAATGAAATTTGGAAATGACATTACCCTAATCAAAAACAGAACTACATTAAAGCTGCAGTCATCATCACTGGGGATTATAAAGTGTGATAAATGACAGTCAAGCAAATTACGTTTCTTGAAATTGACACACAATAACAATGAGATCAGTTACCTCATTGCAGAGGTCAAGATGATATCAACTACTGTGAGGAAGACCTAATCTAAAGATTATCATTCAAAAGAGATTAAATTACTACATTCTTTTATTATCAATAGATGAACATCATGATGATTTTGCATCAATTTCAATATCACAAAACCATCTGAACATTCTAGAAAACTTCTTGCAAAAATGTTGTTTTGACTTCTGATTGGCTGAATTTCAGTGAACATCCTAATTGGCTCCAGATATGCTTTAATGACAATATAATCTTATTAAAAAATGCTTATATATAGCAAACAATTTGGTTGAATATATTCCACCAGCTAATTACCCATAATCATTTGGCTCATTTGCTTATGTACATTTTTGCTTATGCTTGAATGTCAGCAAGTAAAAATACAAAGAAAACAGATTTTTCCTGTTCATTTTACCATGTAAGCATAGACATCTGCAGCACAGTGCTGACAAAACATACTGAACAAATCAAAGTGAAGAAGATGATAAAGGGCTTAAAGAAAGAATGGACAACAGCCAGAAGATAGTGTTGCGAACAACTGGGGTAGAAGTACTTCCTATTCTTATTCTCATTGTCATTCTTATTCTTATTCAGTCCACTTTTCATTTGAAGATATGTGAGTTAATGGTACCAAAATACTTCTTCATGAGCAATGACTTCTAATATATTAGAGAGCTATATTTTCATTAGGTTTTAGTGAGTATGCATTTTCAAAGTATAGTCAGAGAAACACCTAATGGTTTAACCTACCCACCATCCTTCTTTGATTGTCAACTGTTAAGTCCTTTAAAGTAATCTTTGGACATTGCATCATTTAAGTTTACACCCATTGGAATGAGTCGGTCCCCCATATTCACATATAATCCCCCTGTAGTGGGAAGGAATTAAGATCTGGCAGTTTCTTAGCTTTCCTGTAAGATGTTGGTCTTTGTGGAGAAAAGAAAGGAAGTGGAATCTGAGTAAGGAAGACAGTTTGTAAGAAGAACTATTCCTGGAAGGCACTATTTTTCCTGGATAAAGCTACAGTTGTTTGTTTGTTTGTTTGTTTGTTTGTTTTGTTTTTAACTTCTTAAAGCACACCTTACAAACCACATTTAACCTTCTTCACCTGTTTCTTCCTTTGCTTAATTTTCAAAAACATACGTAGTAATACTATTTGATCTTTGTCAAATACAATGCATTCCCTAATTGAGTGTACAAAATAAAATGAAAATATAAATGCTAACAAGTTCACTCACGTACCTAAGTGTTCTGCTTAAAAGTATCCTGAATTTTTACATGCCTTCAGCTTTAAAAGTTTCCAGTGAAAAAAAGCTTACCACATCACTGTCTTTTCCACAAAGACTAAACATCAGAGGACAGTTATCATGTCTCCCCAAAGCTGCTCAGGTAATGCATACTCAATTAATTAAAAATTTGAAAATACCATTGAAAGAGAAGTCTTCAACATATTTTGAATTCAGAGATCAGCACAACCAACCTCAGGACAGGTTCTAAAGAGTCATTATAGTATTAGAGCTTAATTAGGATTTCCAGATTTCAATAATGTGGTGAGTTTTTAAAACAGTTTAAAAAAAGTATCATATATTTATTGTACAATATTTGGCTTAAATGTTTTGGCATGCTATATAGATAATCAGTATTTGATTAAAATTTGTATTCTAAAATGTTTTATCATTTCATTTACTCGAACTTATGAATCAAGATGAATTAAGACATAATTTTTATTTTCATGTATTGTTTTATTTAGCTCCAGGCACCATCAAAGTACTCACGAAACAAATATTTGAGAAATTATGTGGTTTTGTTTTGTTATTATTGTTGCTATTATGTTTGATAGCCATTGACATTTCTGGTACTTTTGAGAGCACTGATACCCTTTAAAGTTAAAAGATTAAAAGTTTAAAGTACTTCCCAGAAGACTAGATCCACTTAAATATCACTTTTAACCTTAGATCCCTTACAGCACCCATAAGCTACACAAATATGTGATTTAGATTTTCATCATCTATCTTGGAAACGAGATACAGCTCTGATGTTAACAGCTGCACTAAAGTTTGTCAAGTACAAAATAGTACTGGAATAGGTCTTACTTCACTCCCGGCATTTGTTTTTGTTGGTTTTACTCCCTGAGCAGCTTAGCATACTAGGTGAGTTAGAAATGGGACAATAGAGACTTTGAAAAGTAGAGCCAGAGAGTACAATGGGTGTAGGAAAAGTCCTAAGTAGCTAAGCATATTTAGGGGAGAAAACCTGAAACAGAACAGGGAGACTCTCCTCAATCTCTTTTTCATAAAAACAGTTCTTACCAGCTGTGCTTTTCTCAGATGACAGTAATAAGTGGAAAGGAATAGTGAAAATAAAAAAGTTAAATGGAAAATTATAAAGATTCTGTTACCCTATTTTCTCTTCTTTTCATCTGTATCTTACTCAGATCACCATGAACCTTGCTGTCTGACCACAGCTTCCTACCACATCACACCCATTAGGGCTGACACCCATAGCCTAAATTCTATTTCTCTTCTAGAGCACCACCCAAAAGCCCAATTAAATTTTAAGATTGCAGAAGTCTACTGCTAGATTAACTTACTATTAATCATAAAGAAAATCTAACATTCAAATAGAATATGAGAGAACCAATATTCATGATTACAAATAATTTCCTAATCTCCCACTTTCTCATTCTTTGCTGGCAATCTGACATCTACCTCTTTAAGGCATAATGATTTTGAATGTACAAATATGAAATATACAAATATATTTATTTATTTCCATATATAAGTCCCATATGTATCGTAGAAAATAGTTACAGCTAGAATAGATGCAAAAGGCAAAAAATCTAAATTTCTCTTCTCTGCTATCTGAAATCTATGTAATCAAGGATTTCGACTGTGTGACAAGAGGCCTAGGAGTCAGGCATGGCTTCTTGAAATTCCACAGGAGTAACAGAAAGAATATTAAACACTTCTATTCCATTCCCTTTTGTTTTATAAACTGTCCTGGTGAAGTGAAAAAGATGGAATTGGTAGTAAAAATCTTTGTGGATATTCTCTAAATTGGGGGTTGGCTTGAGAAACACCAGAACACAGTGAAATGGTGAATTCTTAGTGGCTAATAAAATCTCATAAAATGATTTGTACCAAAGAGTCTCTTTTTTTCCCGTGTTATCACAGCTAAATATTAAACTGGGGAGGGGATGGGTCCTTTTACTGGCAGACTAATCTGAGGTATTTCAATTAATAAAAAAGAACTGAACAAAAAATAAAAGAAATAATATTTAATCAAGAAGTTGGAAGGGATTATCAAAAACTCAATGAATTCAAGAAAACGAAGAGAGAGGAAATAGTAGAGATAAAGGCAGAAATCAGTAAAGTGGAGATGGTCTCTACTGAAAAACTAAGAAGTAAAAACATAAAGTAAATCTCAAACAGTAAAAAATAAGCAAAAATTTTGTGACAGAAAATTGCAAAATAAAAAACACAAGTGTATGAATTAGAATAATTCAAACTTGAAAGACATCAAATAAAGGAGCATATTATGTACAATTCTATGATAATACTTTTTGCACACTTATTGCATTCTGATGGTTTCAATAGTGACTTATCTAAAACAGTTAAAGATGTATAGTTCTGAATGTAAGAAGAGATTCTACCAATAAATCAAAATGAAATAAATACCCATATGGATGGGCAAAAGCATGAACTGATAATTCACAAAGAATTACAAATATTAAAAATATGAAAGAAAATTTCATCTTACTACTAATTAAGGAAGTAATAAATATACTGCTGTTTGCCTGCAAAATTATCAAAGATTTTTTTAAAAAGACAATGAAAATGTCATTTAATGGGAATAGATTTACCTTATCTCTTTCTCTGTAGACCTCATAAGCATTTAAAAAGTTCACATTTCATAAATATAATAACATACGGGATACACCCAATTAAGTAGGAAAAATCTGATCATAGACTTGTACTATAGCTTGAACCCAGTTAATTTTAATTTAAAAAAAATTATGGGGGGGGGGACAAGATGGCAGCATAGTGAGGTGTGGAATTTAGTTAGTCCTCTGGAACAACTAGCATAGAGCCAGGAACAACTAGTAAATTGTCTGAAACAACTATTGGGGGATATCTGTGACCAAACACATATCATACACCAATCTGGAATGGGTGAAATGGCCAAGGTCTCAGCATAAGAAATGTAAATTAAGCTCCCCAAACTGCGGAGCTGGCACCCCTCCCCCATCACCACAGCAGACTGAGTTGGAAAACCTTGCTGTGGGAAAAAGAAGCAGTCTACTAGGAAGAAGGGAAGGTAGCTCAACCAAGCTCCAACTGCAGTTTTAGTTAATGAATCTGGACTACTGAATACAAGCTAAGAGCACAGATAAATCTGGACAAGAAAGAAAGGAATCCAGAGGTGCGTCCTGGCAGAGAAGAGGCAGGGTTGATGGGGAAAAAAAAATACATAAATAAATAAAAACAAAGGCTTTTGGAATTGCCTAAGCTCAGAATATTTTAAAACAGCTGTGTGCCAAGAAAAGGGGAACATAGAACTGGGCATCAACTCTGGTTCTTAATTGGTAACTGGGGCCTGGGGACTGGCTCTGAAAAGGGGATTTTTTTTTCCCCCTTTATTTTCTCTCATTCTAAGTAGCTCATTAGAGAAAACCTCAGGCATTTTCAATTGCTAGCCCTGACCCAGGCAAGGGTGGAATTAAGATACAGAGATAAATGAAGAAGTCAAACGTAGGAGATAAATCACTAAACAGGGGGGCAGAAAAGCTTAAGTTTGGCCTCCAACACTCTCAGCCCCTGACAGGGACAGAGTCTACTGAGAATTAAAAGCAATGCACCTTTTTATGCCAGTGGAGAGCTGCAGGTTGATAAATGCAACTTGCTAGGCAGGATAGGAAAACACAGTATCTAGAGACCTCACAGGAAAGTCTGACAACCTGCTGCATCTCAACCTCAGGGAAACCTGATACTGATTACAACCTCTTCCTGGGACCTGGGCCTGTCTGGTCTGGGAAAACCTGATTGAGGTAATAAAGGAAACCAGATTCCTAGACAACAAAAAAATTATGATTCCCACTAGAAAAAACAAAGATATGACCCAGTCAAAAGAACAAACTTGAAATGAGATACAGGAGTTGAAACTACTAATTAAAGATCTTCAAACAAATATGCTAAATCAATTCAAAAATCAAATCAACTTGATGAGGGAAGATATGGCAAAAGAGATGAAGGACATAAAGAAGACATTGGGTGAATATAAGGAAGAACTTGAAAGTTTGAAAAAACAATTGTCAGAACTTAAGGGAATGAAAGCCACAATCAAAAAGATGAAAAATACAAGCAGACACAAAACAGCAGGTTTGAAGAGACAGAATAAAGGATTCAGGAACTAGAGGACATGACATCTGAAATCCTACATACAAAAGGATAGGGAAAAGAATGGAAAAATAAGGGCAGGGTGTCAGGGAATTGAATGACATCATGAAGCACATGAATATATGTGTCATGGGTGTCCCAGAAGAAGAGAAGAGAAAAGGGGAAGAATAATGGAGGAAATAATCACTGAAAATTCCCCATCTCTTATGAAAGACAAAATTACAGATCCAAGAAGTGCAGCATACTCCAAACAGGATAGATCTTAATAGGCCTCCACCAAGACACTTAATAATCAGATTATCTAACATCAAAGACAAAGAGAGAATCCTGAAAGCAGCAAGAGAAAAGCGATCCATCACATACAAAGGAAGCTTAATAAGACTATGTGTGGATCTCTCAGCAGAGACCATGGAGGCAAGAAGGAAGTGGGGTGATATATTTAAGATACTGAAAGAGAAAAACCACCAACCAAGAATCCTATATCCAGCAAAGCTGTCCTTCAAATATGAGGGAGAGCTCAAAATATTTTCTGACAAACAGACAATGAGAGACTGTGAAAAAGACACCTGCCCTACAGGAAATACTAAATAGAGCACTACAGAGTGATAGGAGAAGACAGGAGTGTGTAGTTTGGAACACAATTTTGGGAGATGGTAGCACAGCAATGTAAGTACACTGAACAAAGGTAACTATGAATGCGGTTGAGAGAGGAAGGTTGGGAGCATGTGAGACACCAGAAGAAAGGAGGAAAGATAAAGACTGGGACTGTGTAACTCAGTGAAATCTAGAGTGTTCAATAATTTTGATAAAATGTACAAATATGTTCTTTTATGAGGGAGAACATGCAAATGCCAACCTTGCAAGGTGTTAAAAATGGGAAGTCATTGGGGGAGGGATGCAATCAACGTAAACTAGAGACTGTAACTAACAGAACCATTGTATTATGCTTCCTTTAATGTAACAAAGGTGATATACCAAGGCAAATGCAGATGGGGGGGGATAAGGGAGGCATGTTAGACACTTGACATTGGTGGTGTTTGACTCTTTACTTTCATTTAAGGTTATCTTTCCTTTTGCTGCTTCCTAGCTGTCATTTTTTTTTTCCTCTTTCTTTTTCCTTTTTCTTTTGCCTCTCTACCTCCTTTGACTCTCCCTCCTGCCTTGTGGAAGAAATGTAGATGCTCTTATATAGATAGTGGTGAAGGTGGTGAACACATAAATATGTGACCATACAGAGAACCATCGATAGTTTACTTAGGATGGAATGTATGACATGTGAACAAAACCAACAAAAAAAAAAAAAATGGGTTGATGAGGAAACCTCAAGGGCAATATACTGAGTGAAATAAGCCAGATACATATGGACAAATATTGAAGGGTCTCACTGATAGGAACTAATAATAATATGTAAACTCATAGACATGAAATATAAGGTACCAAGATATAGGATGAGGCTAAAGAATGGGGAGCAGTTGCTTAGTATGAGCAGAATGTTCAACTAGGATGAACTTAAATGTTTGGTAATGAACAGAGGTGTCAGTAGCAAGATGTGAGAATAACTAACAGTGCTGAATGGTGGTGAATAAGGTGGAAAGGGGAAGCTCAGAATCATATAAGTAACCAGAAGAAAAGTTTGAGGTCAAAAGATGGGAATGCATAAAACTGAATCCTATGGTGGGCAATGTCCATGATTAACTGTACAAATACTAGAAATCTCTTCCAGGAACCAGAACAAATGTATGACAGTACAATTAGAAGTTAATAATAGAGGGGCATATAGGGAAAAAATATATACCTATTGCAAACTATATAATACAGTTTGTAGTATTTCAACATTCTTTCATAAACAGTAACAAATGTACTATACCAATACCATGAGTCAACAATTGAGAGGGGGTAGTTAGGGATATGGGAGGATTCGAGTTTCCTTTTCTTTTTCTTTTTTTTTTTTTTTTTTTTTTTTAATATTTCGCTTTATTTCTTGTCTGGAGTAATGAAAAGGTTCTAAAAATTGAACAAAAATTAAGTGTGGTGATGGATGCACAGCTGTATGAGGGTCCCAGGGGCAACTGATTATACACTTTGAATCTTTGGATTGATAACCAAAATTTAAGAAGGGTCCTTGAACCAAAATGTAAATGATTTTAACAAATAATACTGTAAATGTAAATGATTTTAATGAAGAATATTGAAAGATGGAGTTTCATTTAAAAAGTCTATTATCTTGATCACATGGAAGGGCAATGCTGACCAGCTTTTTAATGACTAGCAAAATTCACTAGGGTTTTATTTTATATTTAGTAACTCTATTTTTTATGACTCACTTAGCAAATACATTTTTACCTCATTTTAAAATGAAGGTGCAAATTTAATGATCTTGAACTAAGGATGGAGAGTAAATGTTTTTATTTATTATTTCTTTTCATATCATGGAAGAAAGCCTGAGGCAGTAAAGATTAGCATACCTCTCATCCAGGTAATGAATATGTCAAGATTTCTTGCAAACACAGATGCTAAGCAAGTATTTGAATCAGAACGAAAGCCCAGTAGAAGTATATGGGAAGCATTTATCCATATTTTTTTAAAATTTAATTTTCAAGGTTTACTGCTTTTATTCTTATCTTATTATTTAATTTAGGCTTCCACAACTTCCTCATGTAATTTTCACTGTAATATCAAGACACTGCCCAACATTCATTTACCACAGGATTCTCAGATTAGCAAATACACCAAAAACTATATAAAACTGTTCTCTATCTCCATGGCTACCACTTTAGTCAAGATTAAAATTAACTTTTACCTCACTTAGTGCAAGAGGATCCTAGCTCACTGGTCTTCTTTTTTCTGATGTTGTCACTCTTCAACCTATTCTCCACAGCAGTTAGAGTGATTTATGTGTGTGTGTTTGTGTGTTTAGTAATCAGGTAACACCACTTGCATAAATGCCTGGCATTGCATAAAATTTAGAATACAGTTTCTCATGGTTTACAAGGCCCCATATGATGTGACACCTCCTCTCTCTGTACAGTCACATCAGGTAAATGTACGCTGTGGTCACTCAAAATTCTCCAGGCACAGTAGTCACCTTGAATATAAGAAAGAGATATTCTTCATAGGGGATATGTACTTTCTAATTTCTCTGCTTTGAAATTCTCTTCATGCACATCTTTTTTCTTAATTATATCCTGTTTATCCTATTGTTCAGAGATTTAAAATGTCTCTCATCATTCACTGTTTTATTTTCTTCTTTACAGATATGAAATTGCCTTATTTAGTTATTCTTTTTTTGTTTGTTTGTTTATTCACTTAGAGTGGGGACTTGTCTACCTTTTTCAGTACTATATTCCCAGCATCTAAAAATATTTGGCACGAGGTTGGCACTTAATATTTGCCAGTAAAAAAATAGGTAGAAAATGTGAATAAAAATATTAGCCATCAAAACTAATGGGTGGCAGATAAAACTGTTCTCAGAGGAAAATTCAGTACTCTAATAATAATATGAATTAAATATTAGAGTTAAACAAACACTAAGAATGGAGAAGTTATTGATGAAACAGAACTTATAAAGACAGCAGGATTAATAAATGAAAGCAGGCAAGGCAAACAAAATTTAAGGAGAAACTTATGCTAATGCTCTGGGAGAGCAGGGTCCTTACATGAGCCTGAGAGTGAGAACTTCCTTTAGAATGAAACACCTGAGGGCAACATTTAAGGGGAGACTCACTCTGCACTTGATAAACCTGATTGCCTGTGCCTCCTTAAATTTTGAGCCTTGGGTGTATCACTTGTCTCACCTAGTCCTGGCCCAGTTTAAGAAAACATCCTTTAGGATCTACTCTTTTTCACTGCTGTTCTGCAATTTTATTTCATTGTTTTTATATAATGATTTTCTATTTATTTGTCTTGAAACCTGTGCTTACTGAATCAGAAAATTCCTGTCTGATCCTTTCTAGATAATTTCTAACCACCATCACTTTAAATAACTCTGACCCTTCTCTCTAGCTTTTTTCCTTCTGAATCCCTAATTAGATCTTTTCATTCTATTTATTATGCCTTATAACCTGTCTTTGACATTTGCCCTTTGTCTGTACTTATTCTGATTAATATCTTCAAATATCTTCAGTTTGACTAACTATATCCCTCAGTTGTTAATCTAGTCAATCAATCCATCATTGAATTTTAAATTTGAGTGATGAATTAAATTCTACTTGATTCTTCTTGAATAATCCTATCTCTTTTCCTTTGTTCATTTTCTTGACTGCATATTTCATTTTTAAGCATATTGTATTCTTTACAATTAATTAGTAATTCATTGGGGACCTTATTCTTTCAAATGTTATTTTTGCTGACTTTCATGAATAGTCAATTATTTCTTGGTGCTTTTCTTCAAATTTTTCATTGTGAACTCCTATCTAGCTTATTAGTTGTTCTATAGAAACTCTGTAGGGCCTGGGTCGAAGGTACATCCAGAAAGGATCTCTAATTGCAGATTACTTTAATTTAATAGTTCACCTTTTCCTCAACTATAAAGATAGTGCAAAAATCAGAGAAACTCAACCAATCAAACATGGGTGTTTGCTTGTTCATATGTTTTTTTTCTACTTAGAGTACAAGTCAAAACAGACATGATTCCACATTGGCTTTCCTTGTTGGTAACTGAATTTTTCTAGCCTACCCTTTCACTTTATTTTTTTTCCTTAGTTTTCTACCTTGTTATGGGATACACAACTGTCCCTTCAGGAGGTTTGACACCTTCTCAGTTATGATCCCTTGACTCAACATTTTTGATAACATGAAACATTGTTTTAAATGGGATGGAATGAGCTCTCCCCTGTCTCTCATCAATAATCTCCAATGCTAAAGGTTTATTTCATACATATGTGAACATTTGTAAGATTTTATTTATTTATTTGTTTTTTGGGGGTCAATCTTATCCATTCTAAAATAAAACCCACTAGGAAAGAAACCTGTTTTTTTCAACCACATTATTTCCTCAGTGCTTAGCTCAGGGCCTAAAATAGAGTAGGGACATGGTTATATTTTGTAAATAAATGAAGGAATACCTTTGTAAAGATTCTCTGTTTTTCCAATTAACATATTCCTTTTATAATTGAAAAGAACTATATTATTTTTTAAAATGATCTGATTTGGTATTTTTTGACGATTTATGAGCAGATTTAAAGAACAGACATAATATTCTTTGTTGCCTAGGAACATGAGAATGTGTCTCCCTTTTCTTTTCCATGAGGCAGATATTTAAGCCATCAAACCCACCCTCTGTACCTTCTTGTAAAAGCACTGAACCATCTATACTGACATTACAAACTTTTTGCGCAAAAACTATGCTACTTTCAATTGGGAATGGACACAATCAGAAAATTTCACAATATTTTTGTATAGATTGAAAGAATAATATTTTTAAATTCTAAGCTTCAGTATCACAATAATCAAGAAGCTTTAAAAGTATTATATGATGACATGAACCTTTTCAATTATTAAGATATCTTTCAAAGTTTACTGAAGACAAAAGTCTCACACGAAGGTATGGTTCAATGACAACCATATCAGTTCAATGCAACTGAAAGCTGCCTCAACAAGCAAGTTAAACTAATTTGCAAATGTCAAGCATGTCCCTTTAAATTGGTTCATTAACTCACTTTTGGAAAGCAGTGTCAAGAACTAGGAGTTACTGGCATTCCTCATTAGCAGATCTCCTGGACAGGGTAAATAAGTTTAGACGGAATTAGATTGATTAGTCTGCCTAAGAATTCAGTGCAGCATAGCAAGTTCCAACTGTTTTTCCTCTGGCAAATAAGATTGAAAGAGTTCCAGCAGTCTAGGTTTCTAATGAGAACCAGAATGTGTCTCAACCAATCAGCACACTGAGGTTCGCTAGCCTAGACACACGTGTATTTCAGTATGGCTTCTACTTCTAATTTTAGCAACCACAGAGAGACGGTGGTAAAGAAGGAGGCAGTTACTACGATAGGTTGAAAAGAAAAATTAAATTAAACTAAGACAGGAAAGCATTAAGTGGAAATACTAAAGCAACAAAAAACCAAATGGCTAAATGTTGGAATAGCAAGAAAACAGTATTTTAGGAGATGTGTGTTTTAAAGTGATATTTAAGTCCCTGGTTTCTTCGCTATAATATGTTGATACATTCACTTGCCTAAGTGATCTATACCTACACTTAAGCCCTGATTTTTTTTTTTTTTTTTTTTTTTTTTTGAAAAGTTTGAGAGAAGTTTGGGAAGGGATTCAGGCTATTAAGAAACAGTCCAAGATATTAACAAGAACTCACTCACCCAAGAATATAGCAGAACTAATAATAGTAACAGACGCAACAGACACCTTGGCATGTGATAAGTCTTTGAGATACATTTGAGTAATATTTACATGTAATAAGATCAATATAAAGAATTGTACTAACAAGGAGTTATGGATGAACAAGTCATACTTAACTTTGCTGAGACACTTACTAGCTCAATGACCTTGGATATAATGTTTGTAAGCTGTTTTCTCCTATCTCATAAATTGGACAAAACAATGCTTTTGTGATTTGGTTCTTCTAAAAATTAATGAGGACAAAGCATATGAGCCAAATATTGATATGCCTATCATAATCATCATCACCATCTTCAACAGTAATATTCAAAACAAACTTTCCCTAAAGAACCCAAAATTTGGGAAAATTCTATTGTAAAAGTTTCTCAAATTTCTATATGGTAACTTACTTGGGTTTTGGAATATGGCAAAACCAATTTTCGTACTCATTGTTTTCAAAGTGATATTTAATCCTCTACATCTTCATCACTACACCTTTCAAGCATAAGTGTACCTCACAGGGTTGTTGAAAATGAAATATAATAAGCAAAAGCCTGTGCCCAGAGTTAGTACATAGTGAGCACATGATAAATATTAAGGTCAATTACACTCCTGAACTTTCCAAGCATTTACATCTTATAATATATTGCAGATTATCATTTTCCTAAAGGGAAAACTGACACTCTGGAGGGGGGAGAAGGCTGCTCACTGTCAAACTGTGAGTTAATATTGGAGCCAACAAGAATCCTGAGTCTAAACACAGAGTCCTGAGTCTAAAGACAGAATTTTGCTTTTTGACTTTGTGTATAAACAACTGATATGAAATATCACATATTTGAAGTCCATACTCAAGTCCATGCCTGTCTCAATGAAAAACTGACCTCAATAATCATAACTTCCTCTCTTCTTATATCATTTGTGGATTTACCTGACTGCATTCCAGTACAGTGATTAAGGGCTTTTTAACACCCTTTCTGAGGTTTATAAATACTTTTATGGCAGGATCTATTCACTTTTTAGCTTTTTATCCATCACAGTTCCTGAAATTCCTTTACTTTTTAACACACTAAGTCATCCTGACACATGCTGGTTTTCAGGGGCCTATATTTTAAAAAGGAATCAAAGAAGAAGAAGAAAAACTTCTTTTTAGTTATACAACAGTACTCTTCTTTGACTAGAGGAGTTATAAATACAGTTCAGCACTGCATAGAAGCAAAATGATATATAGTTGAAATGAGAAAAAAAAAAGAAACTTCTTCTCTTGTCATAACTACAAACACAATGTCACAGAAAGAAAACAACAGTGTCAGCAGAATTCAAGAAATAAAACAACAGGCTGTCACTGGTTTTTATAGAGCGGTATGGTAATGATATAGTGAAGGAGACTTGTAAAAGGACAAGTTCAGGCACAGCAAGCATCAATGGCATGAGTATGTGTGTTGCAGAGAGTAGATCTAGCATCAAAGCCCAAGAAATGACTACATAGAGACATCAAGGTGAAAAATTACATGGAGATAGAATATGACCATTTAAATGCTATGGATGCAATATATAAAGAGGCAAACAATGAAAATATTTATTTCAGAATAGAGAAAAATTAACTGGTTAATGCATATACAGAAAAATGTCTGCCCTTAAAATTAAAAATGAAACTTTTCCTAGAGTACAGTGACTGTGTCTAATTCAAAACAACTTCCTGCAGAATCTAGGACAATACTTAAAGCTATAACTCTTAAAAAAATAAAAGATGAAAGTGCTTCTAGCTATAAGATTGGCAAAGACTTTCAACATGATGACATGTATGCTGTGTTCACCATGTGTGGTGAAATGAGGTCACTCATACATGAGTAATAGAAAATAAACAGGAAAAAGAAACTGGAAAGCAAATAAACCATATATTAGAAAAATATATGAGGATATTTATTAAAGTTCAATCATTTTCTCTAAAAATTATAGTCACTGACTCTTCCCATTGGCAATAATCCTAATTATAAAATAGTTGTGTGTAAAGGTCTTGATTATAGTGTCATTTCTTTATAGGAAGATATTAGAAATGCCCAAATATTTTACAAGGAAATAATTAAATTATGGCATAAATCTTGATAGAAATATCTTCTCATAATATAATTTCATATACACATGTGCATATTCATATATTTGTATACCCACATATGATGCTTATGATAAAAAGTGAAATAAAAAGAAAGTAGTACTACTTTACTGCCACCACAATTACTAATAATCATAATAAACTACTAGATGTTATTTATTAAGCAATTAAAATTTCTCATTCTTCCAAACAGTTTATACTGAATATTGCATATAATTTTCACAACCTTCTAAGATAAGTGATCTTATTAATTCAATTTCACAGACAAGGGAAGCTATCTTGCCCAATGTTCACAAAGCAAGTGGTGAAGCTGAGATCTGAATCCAGGAATTAAATTCTTTTAAATTATTTCAGGAAAGATGGAGATGTTAGCCAGAACTCAGATTGTTGAGCTGAAATTTTGAATATCCATTGATCATATCATTCTATGCTTATTTTGATGCAGAAATATGTTTCCTAATATGCTTCTGTGTATTCAAGACTTGGGAAACTTAAAGAAGCAACTAAAAATCTGGGCATATTTTACTTCTGACTATGTTAATTCCTTAAAGTAAAAGTATCTAAAGCAAACACAATGGATATTTTGACTTTGAAAAAAAATAAGTATTGTATCTCTATTAGGGAAGGTTTCAGTTAGAAACAGCACACTCAGTGGGATAATTGAGGAGAGCAGTATCAAGGGAATATTTAAAAAGATGAGGTATACAAGTCAACAATAAAAAGACAGAGAACTCATATTTTAAAAATGGGCAAAGGGCTAGAATAGACATTTCTACAAAGAAAATACACAAATGGCCAATAAGCACATGAGAAAACCACAATGAAATATCACCCACACTCACTAGAATGGCTATTACTAAAAAAAAAAGGTGGGGGGGTAGGGGGTTGGCAAGGAAGGAAGAAACAAAATAACAAGTGCTGTCATGGATGTGTAGAAATAGGAAACCTCATAAATTTTGATGGCAATGTAAAATGGTGCAGTCAGTGAAGAAAACCATTTGGCAGCTCCTCAAGAAGTCACACATACGATACAGCAATTCCACTTCTAAATATATACCAAAAATAATTGAAAGCAGGGTCTTGAATAGATATTTGTACACCAATATTCATAGCAACATATTCACAATAGTCAAAAGGTAGAAGCAACCCAAATGCCCATCAATGGATAAATTTATCACATTTTGTTTATATCATATAAATACACAATAGAATGTTATTCAGCCATAAAAGGAAAGATGTTCTGATACATGCTACAACTTGGACAAACCTTGAAGACAGCATACTGAGTGAAATAAGTCAGACACAAAGGGACAGATTACTATATGATACCCCTTATATGAAATAACTAGAATATGCAAATATGTAGAGTCATAATAGAGTACAGGTTACCACAGGGGTGGGGTTGGTGGTGAAAGAATGGGGATTTAATGCATAATGGGTGCAGGATTTTGTTTTGACTGGTAGGAAAGTTCTGGTAATGGATGGTGGTCGGGGCAGCACAACACTGTGAATGTGATTAAGCCAACTGAATTGTATGCTTGGGAAATTTTATATTGCACATATATTTCCACAATTAAAAAATAAAAGAGAGCCTAAAGAGACAATGACAATTAAATGTAGTACATGATCCTGGACTGGAGCTAATAATGGAGGCAAAATACCTGAAAGGACATTATTGGGATATATAAAAAAATTGTAATATAGACTTTATTTCAATGTTCAATTTCTCGAACTTGGTAAGTGCGGTCAAGGTGTTTACATAAGGGAATGTTCTTATCTTAGGAAATACATATATATATATATATATATATATATATATATATATATATATACATGTGAAAGTATAAGTTTTCAAGGAACATGATATATACCACTCATCTAAATATTTAGATGGTAGACAGAAAGATGATAGATAGATAGATAGATAGATAGACAGATATAGAACGATATGGAGAATGTGACAAAATGTTAAAAGTTGGTGGATCTGGGTATCTGGGTTGGGGGTATATGGAGTTCTTTGTGTGGGTATTATATTATTTTTGCAACTGTTGTGTAAGTTTGAAATCATTTTAAAATAAAAAGTTTTATTGAGAAACTGGCAGGTGATGGTACAGGAACCAGGTGCTGGGAAACAGTTGAGAGCCAGAGTTTTTTGCATTCCTAAATCTGAAAGACAAGGGGAGGAGGCAATAACCAGAACCCGGAGAGCATAGACACAGCTTTAAGAGAGCATGAAAGACAGTTGTAGAGGAACACAGACAATCTGCAGCAAATCAACAGGGGGGGAAGTAGAAGAATAGATACCTATTGTGCCAGTTTGAATGTATTGTGCCCCCCAAACCCCATTATCTTTGATGTAATCTTGTGCAGCAGATGTTATCAGTTTTGATTAGATTTCTTTGAGTGTTTCTTTGGAGATGCACCCCACCCAGCTGTGGGTGATGACTCTGATTGGATAGTTCCATGGAGGCATGGCCCCACCCATTTAGGGTGGGCCTTGATCTGTGGAGCCATATAAATGAGCTAATGGGCAGAGGGAACTCAGTGCAGCTGTGAGTGATGTTTTGAAGAGGAGTTACAGCCAAGAGGGACACTTTGAAGAAAGCACAGGAGCTGCAGATGAGAGACAGTTTGAAGACAGCTGTTGAAAGGAGACTCTTCATCCAGAGAAGCTAAGAGAGGACAAATACCCCAAGTGCAACTAAGAGTGACATTTTTGAGGAACTGCAGCCTAGAGAGGAACGTCCTGGGAGAAAGCCATTTTGAAACCAGAACTTTAGAGCAGACACCAGCCACATGCCTTCCCAGCTAACAAAGGTTTTCCGTACACCATTGGCCATCCTACAGTGAAGGTACCCAACTGCTGTGTTATCTTGGACACTTTATGGCCTTAAGACTGTAACTGCGTAACCACATAAACCCCCTTTTATAAAAGCCAATCCATCTCTGGTGTTTTGCATTCTGGCAGCATTAGCAAACTAGAACACCCACAAATTCACAGTTCTCCCCTCCTGTCTTTCCCGTGCTGGGGCTTTTCGTGCATATACAACAGGAAATACAGAGAGCCAAAGGTTTCCCTTGATGGAATTCATAAAGTCAGCTTCTCAAGACAAAAAGAGCAGGGCAGAGAAGAGTATAGGATGTGGTAGATATTTTGCAAAAATGATTTAATTTATTCTATTCCCTGTATCCATGCCCTTTCAATGTGACTTTGCAGTACCTCCCGTCAAGAAGATGAACCTTGTTACTTATTTTGTTGCATAGATTACAGAAGAAGTGATGTTGCCCAATTCTGAGCCTAAACCCTAAGAAGCTTTACATATTTGCACTTGTTCTCTTAGTACCTTGTTCAATCACCATGTGACCAAGTACATGCTAACCTTCTAGGTGATGAGAAACTATGTAGCCAGTTAAGTAAATTCAGTTGTTGCATCCAAGGCCCACTTCATGTGAGAGAGCCCAGCCAGGATTAGCAAAACTACCTATACAACTCACAATTGGTCACAGATGCATGAGGGATTTCAGCTAACCTGCAAACTCATGAGCAATAATAAATGGTTGTTTTTGGAGTTACTGAGTTTTGGGGTGGTTTGTTATGCAGCAATTGCTAAATAATAGTCTCTCGTTAATATATTTTCTCATTCAACAAGTATTTATTGACAATGCATTAACAGCAAAGCATGTTACTAAGCCCTGCATAGTTAAAATAAAATAGGAACACATCTAATATAATCACAGAACAAATTAAGTGAAATGAATAGTGTTTTAATCTCACTGAAGAAAAAAGATTATTTTAGGGAGTGGAGATACAGTCAAAGAAGGGAGACAAGGAAAAAAGATAAGCATGGAAATGAACTATGTGCCTCTTGTTTGAGTTTTTGGATCAGCTAATTTGCCATATTTATAGAGTTCATAAAAGGAAATAGTATTTTCATAGGGCCAGAAGTCTTAATTATTCTTCAGTTCATTACTTTATATTAGTAAATATTTTATAATTAACTATGAAACATATCCAGGTCTATTAACATACATATATATTCATTTCCAAGCTTATATCTTAAGTAAAAAATATATAAAACCTTGGCTGTTTGCATAAATTTTTACTTCCATATTATAAAATATTTATCCTATTATGGTGTATTATGTTGTATTTCTAAGTGATTTGGTAATTAATACAACCACTAATGATACTCATAACTGCCACTATTACTACCACTACTACTACTAAGAATAATGCCTAGTATGTACTGGGCATTGCTGGCTCTGTGCTAAATATGTTTAAAGTATTTTTCTCATACTGTTTGTGAGATGGTATTTTCTCCATTTACCAACGTAAAAATGAGGTTTAGAGAGATAAACTTTTTCAAGATCACAAACATAAAGTGTTAGAACTGGGATGATAATACACATGCATATATACATATTCATATGTAATATATACAGTAGTTTTTATTAGTATACTAATCTCTAGATGAGGATTGCTACATCATCATTAGAAAAATGATAGAAAAAGTAAACACAGTTATTTTATATCTGTAATATTATACATTCATTAAGTCAACAGATAAAAAATTGAATACTTACTATGTGGAAGGCATTTCGAGTTTGATGAACTATATAAAACCTGAGGTTTGTTGTACTAAAATAAGGACTTGTCAAAAAATTGTTAAAATATGAGATTCTCAATCTCCACCCCTACCTCTGCTTACTGATGCTATTATAGACAGATATCTACAGACATTAAGAATTGAACTTAAAAATGAGAGAAAGCACATTATACTCATTACCCTCTAAATTCAATATTATCTACTCTTCTAAAAAGAAAGAAGTAAACAGTCAAGAATTTTAACAAATATTTCATAGACAAATCAGAAAAAAATCACGAGTTTTCAAGATAAACTTTTGTCACTATGAGATCATAAATTCAAACTCGCTAAATACCAGGGATGAAGGTCAGGAGGTGAGAAAAATAGATAAAAAATATATAATAATTATTAAGGAAGATAGAATCACCCTGTTCGTACATTATTATACCTAATGATGTAAATGGATGGAGCAACTCTGTTCAACAAAATTTCTGCGTTGATGGAAACTTCCAATCCCTGCACTGCCCAATTCGGTAGCCACTAACCACATGTGGCTATTGAGTATTCAGTGTGGCAAGTGTTACTAAGGAATTAAATTTTCATTTTATTTCATTTTAATTTGTTTAAATGTAAATTTAAATAGCTATATGGGGCTAGTGACCAATGCGGGTATATAAGATCAGACCTAATGAGCAGATGATGAAACCTATCTGAAAAATGGCAAATAGCTATGTATTTTGTATGTTTTGAAATTTATTTGACTATTCAAAAACTCATAAAACACAAGCAGAATTAAAATTCTAATGAAGTGGGGTTATTTTCCCAACTCAATCATATCCATAAATAGCAATGAATGAAATAATCTTCAGAACACATTAGAAATATCTCCATTATCTCAAATTCCCTTGGAATAAAAACAAAAACAATTATCAAAATAGAATAGAGATGGAGAGTTTGGGGAACAATTTATTTCTCTACTGTGAACGTGTGACATCTTAGCTAGCAAAGGGGAGATTTTCTTTTTTCATTTGGATCTATTTTCCCTTCAGTGTGAAGCAGGACAGAAACAAACACCAGGAAGAAGGATAAATCAATACTCTTCATTTCCCAAGAAAAATGGTTTTGTACAAATAAAGCTGATTCCTCCTTTTGCAATACACAAGAGATGCAGGTCTAGCGCTCAATGACATTTAACGTTTTGTTTAAGCGAGCTGACATTTTCTGTTGAGAATAGTCTACCAGGTGGTAAAGGAATTTAATTTTGTTTCCTCTTGTCTCTTAATGTTAATAATGCAGGTGAATGAGATTGGAGAATAAGATCACTTAGGTGATAGCCTCCTCAAACTTCAAAAGAGAAGCAGCAAAGAAGGCCCTTCTGCTTTAGACTTTCCCTTCCAACAAACTAGCACTACTCCCCTCCAAACTCCTGGTGTCACATACCTGGCTACTGGTTTTCCTTACCTATGTAGCAATTTTCTCTACCACAATACTCTCAGCTAAAAAGTCAAGGAGATCCCCAATGGCATAATATTCCATTTGCATTATGTAAATTTAAGTGTTCAGGCATGGTTTCAATGTCTCAAAATGTTTTGAAATCTAACATATACTTTCTCAATGTAAACATTCTAATTTGATTTGAACAGGAAATTTTATAAGAAGTATCTTTCTCATAAGGTTGTATATAATTTCTTCCTCAGTAAAGTCGATAATAAAGACAGAATCATTGGTACAGTTGCACTCGTTTCTATTTACGTCAATAATAATTTGAATTTGAATTGGTTTAAGTTGAAAACTAAATACTTGTATTATTGAAAAGTATGCATAAAATATCAGTTTCGGACCAAAGGAACTGTTTCTTCTCGGAGTCCCATTGCAATGGCATAAGCATTTGGCTTATTTGAATGAGCTCAACATTTCCTTTAATGTAACTCATGTGGTAGTAATTTCTAAGATTGTAGGCATTTCACTATAGTTTCCATTTTATGTAAGCTATCTGCATGAGAGGAAAGAAATGATTTAAATTATATCTAATTTTCAGTCAAATATAATAATATAAAAAAACAAAAATTCTTTTAGATTAAAAAAATAAAGATAGTGGTCATTATCTTTAAACAAATTTTCCTTATTGGGAAAATTTCTAAGTAAGTTGACATATCAGTGAATTGTGATTTTCAGTATAAAAAGTAAAATTACTGTTTGCTTAAATAAGTCCCCACTGATTATACCAAACACACTTGTAAAGAAGGAGCATAGGGCAGAGTTTGAAAACATACGTTCTAGAACCAATCTGCATAAGCCTGGAATGTGACATAGCCACTTAGTCTTTGACTTTGGGAAAGATGCAGAGGAGCTCTGTGCCTCAGTTTCCTCATATATAAATGTAGCCAATAATAGCACCTATATAATAAAATTGGAGGGAGAATTAAATATGATTACATGTATAAACCTTAGTGGGCTGCCTGGAACATGATAAGTAATAATGTTTTGAGGTCGTTTCCAAATATGATCAAGGATTCTTTGATATACTTCCATTCAACGAAGCCTAATTCCTCTCCACTTCTGGGTGGGCTGTTACTTAGTGACTCCCTCCTAACAAATAGAATATGGTGGAAATGGCTGAGTGTGACTTCCACAGGTAGGTCTAAAAGACACTGCAGCTTCCGTTTTATTCTCTAGGATTCCTAGTTCTGGGGAAGGCGAGCTGTTTTGTCATAAGGATGCTCAAGCAGTCCCCCCTCAGAAGGAGTTGGGGGCTCCAGACAACAGCCACCTGCTGTCAGCCATGTCCATGAGCAATCTTGGAAGAGAATTTTCCAGCTCTGTGAAGCCTTTGGATCACTGCCTCCTCAGCCCACAGCTTAACTACTTCACGAGAGACTCTGTGTCAGAAATATCCAGTTAAATTGTCCCCAGATTCCCAACCCTTAGAAACTGAGATAATAAATACATGCTACTTTAGGCTGCAAATTTTGGGGGTAATTTGTTATGCAGCAAAGGATATCTAAGCATTATCGTTATTAGGGCCACTATATTGCATTTGAAACATTCTAAAAATGAATAGATTTTATTAAAGTATTCTTTCTTATCACATAAGTAAATTTTTCTGGTGTTTTATAACAAGTGAAAAATAGAATTAACATTTGTTAGGATGAAAACATCAATTTAATACCAGATTTTTAAAATATTATTTTTTTAACAAATGTATTTTTATTAAAATAAAAATATTTGAAAGAAATAGAAAAATGCAGCTTTTCCATTAGTGTTCTACAACATCATTTTAGCAAGTATACGCAACTGCTTGCAGTTCAGAATTCATAAGTCTGATTAAATTTTTTTCCTATCTCAAGATACAAAGTGACTTTATTAGAACATAAAATTATTTTTGTCATACAATTTAAATCATTTTAGAAAAGGAGAATATAAAACTAAGTGAACTTAGCCAGTTTGTGTATTCATTTATCCATTCATCTAGAAAATATTTGTCATGTTCCAAACACAGCTCTATGTACTGAAGATGTAATAGGGAAAAATACAGACATGGTCTCTTGCCGGATGGAGCTAACAGTCTAGAACAGTATATGGGTAATCACTCCACCATCTTGACACATGGAGAACTTTTAGCATATCAGTGCTCTTACGTTGAATGCGACATTGCAGTCTGTGCAGTATCCCTGGCTTACAGTGGTAATTGATACATTAGATAGAACAGTCACAATGACTGCATTGGTGTTATATTTCAGATTGAATTTGGAAGAAGTACTATTTTTAAAAATATATAAAAGGCAGCATATAGGCATAATATCAGAAATGCTGGAAGAGCCCTCTGCCCCTAATTCTCACTGTGTTTCCACCTTAATTTATAAAATTCTCGCAGTGAAAATATGCTTTATGTTCCAAAAATAAAGATGACTCTTGACAGATCAGAGAGAGGTCAGATATAGACTTTCATTTACATTCAAAAGAAAAGAATAATGCTCCTATATTGAGAGTGGTAATCCTGATGGACAAAGGAAGGTGGGGAAAAGATAAATGACACATGTTCCTGAAGGGCTCAAGAATAGATCACAGTGGTAGTCCATGTGGCAAGAAGGTGCTGAAAAAATTATTTAATTTCCAATTGTGCATACTGATAGAAGAATGGGGAGGAGTACTGCGTTTACATAAAAATGACTATACATTAATTTGAACAGATATTTTGGTCAAATACTCTTTGTGGTAAAATATTTTACATATGCACTCCAATATTATGTTTTTGAAATTACTCACATGAATATATTACTACATCAAACATTTTAAAGCAAATATAAAATTATGAGATAGATGATTTAGAAGCCTAGAGGAGAAGGGGTGGAATAAGTGAAGAGTGTCAAAGTGGAAGATTGGCAAGACAAAAAAGACACTGAGAGGGGCACGCAGAAGCAGACCAAGCTTCAAGTCTTTTGTAATGATGGTCCACAACATTCATACCTATCCATTATCACGTCTACCCTTTGCGTTTGTATTTCTTGCCAGATAAAGAGAGATTCTGACAAGAATATCTTCTTGATATTCAGAAGAAAGGCACAGTCACTTCCCAAATTACATAATTTTGCTATCATTTGTGAAATGGAGTCACCTACGAAAATCGAACTGTAAGCTTTATATCTAATTCTTGTAAGATCCTCCCAAAGGAGTTGATTTATAATATAGTAGCTCTTTTGATTTATAATAAATTAACTCCTTGATATATCAACAATTATCTCATAGATACAAACACATTTCATTTGGGGTCCTCTTCTAGGTAGACTAACATGTTTCAATATCAAAAGGAATCATTTCTATTGTCAGTTAGTTGATATGTTTGGAGATGTGAGGATAACTCTACATATGTAGGAAGACCTCTACCCTCATTTGTGCATAATGGTGAAACCGGTTTAAGAAACGCCTGCCCTGCCACACATACAAAGTGTAAGATCTCCTCCCATTTGCAAATCTGTACAACTATGAATGAAAAACTGTGTTCTTTAAGCAGTTCACTGTTAAAAGGCAAATGTTAAACAGATCAACTCTCTTAAGTAAGATAGTTTTCAAGCAATCTTTGTATTAATAATTTTTCTTCTCCACAATTAAAAAAAAATCAGGCAACAGAAAAAAAATTTTAGGTTTGTGCATCAGTAAAAACATTACTTAGCATGATAAAACATAGCATAAATAGAGCACAGGAAATGATTATTAATTATTCTATTTCTTTTTAAATTAGAGAGACAACATGTTTAACAAAGAGCACTTAGCAAGTTTCTAGCAGAGACAGAAATAAAACTAAAGCACCAGGTAGCTCTCTGGTACCCAACATCATGGTGCTTTGGCACTTCGACAGGATGATTAACTCTGACAGGTTAAATTAACACGAACATAAAACAGAGGAAATCTATCCTTGCTTGTCTTTGTGCCAGGAAATACAAGCCTGTAATTGCTGTGATCCAGCTCTTCAGCAAAAAACAGGCCAAATGCCTGCATCAAGAGATTGATTTTACAGAGCAAGACTCAACTCTGATTTTAGGGTCACTGGAGATTAGCATCCTTTTCACACAGAGTTTTTCCTCTAAATTCTATCCAGGTTAAATATAGGTACAAGTAAATGTCCATGGCTTGACTAAACATAAGCTTTAAAAGGGATTAGACAAGTATTAGACCAATGATGATAAAGTATCCTTTATTTTATTATCCATATCTTTTTGTGGGACAATCTGGGTACTTCTAAGCATATATTTGTTCATTAAATGTCTTTGATGTGTGTTAACCCAATCTATCCTGATTTTTAATGCACACTGAAAGAAAAGATATTTTAGTTTTCACACTGAAGATACTATGTCTTTTCTGTTCTTACATGAAATGCAAGAAATGAACAGGGGGCTGATTTTAAGGCAGAACAACACAGGAAATAAGGATGCTTCTCTTTTAATATCTTTTCAATGTCCTACTTCAATAATCTTGAAACAGTCTCATTAAACTGCTTTAAATCCATAAAAAATGGTCAAAATAGGTCCTGATTTCCTTGTTCTGGCTTTACTTTTCTAGATTTGCAAAATCTGTTGGTCCCTGGACATTGGTTTCTAGGCATCTTTCTTTAACCCTAATAGCTACCCTTTACTGTGGGTTTGTTGCATTGTTCTAAACATATTATATATATTATTTATTTTAATCCCATAATAACTCTCAGTTGAGGAAATTGCCATTCAAAGAGTAAGTAAATTGCCTAAGACTAAACAGCAGAGTAAGGATTCAAGCTTGGGCTTCCGAGACCTCTTAGCTAATTAAGAAATATTGCTCCTGTGTGAACATCCATTACTCTTGGTTCAACCTGCACTCAGATAGGACTGCACCCCTTGCATCAGCTCCAAGTTTTTGGTTAGAGATGCTGTGACTGTGGCATCCATACCTACCATTCCTGCTAGAAACATGTTTTAGATATTTAAAAAGCTGGAATTTAAAGTAAAAAAATATATATGAATCCTTGCTCCAAGTAGCAGCGGCCAAAAAGACAAATGTATATCTTAGTATATGGTGTTTCTTCAAAATATAATAAACTTTTGTGTGTGACAGAGAGAGAGAGAATGTATCTTGAGCTCATGGCTTAGTCCATACACTTTAATGTATTAGTGCATTAGAATGTTAAGCAAATGGGATTCAATGAAATGGATGCTAATTCATTTATTAATGTTTTCCATTGATTTTATGGGCAGCTGATAGTGGTTTTATGTCCTTTCATCAAAATGAATATGGAGCCTATTTAAATATTTTAATTGTTGGGGCTAGAAATAGATTTGCTTTTAGCAGATCAATATTGCTTTGACCAAGTATCAATTAAACTGACAAGACTCCTACTATTGAATGAAGGAAGGGGTTTAATTAAATTTCATTCTTTAGCTTTCACAATGAGGGAGAAGGATCAGTGGTTGTTATATTTTTGAACTGTACCTGGAGTGTAACTTAAAAACCAAAAACATAAGTCTTCAGAAATACTAAACTTTACATTAAAGGCACAAACTGAAACAGAAGATATTTTCTGCTCCTACTTCATACATTTTAAAGAATATTTCCAGCAGTACCTTTTGCTTTATCAAAACAAACAAACAAAAAAACCTACCAAACTCATTTTTTTTTTAATCATTAAAACTAGTTGTAAATTTGGATTCTCTGTGAACAACTTTACCACTGGGAATTCTATTGCCAATAGCCACCGCCTTACTTCAGGTCTCTATCATCTTTCCTGAAGAGTATTTTGATCCTTCTCTACTTGGATTCCCAGCCTTCTCCATATAGTTCCCAGGATTAGAGAATTCAAGATCCAAAACTTCTCCATTTCCCTTCCCCCTTTTAATGCCTTCTATTACTCTCCTCTACTTACAGAATAAATCTGTTTTTTCTTAGTATTAAACACAGATTGAGCCTAATTTACCTTTTGGCCCAGGCCTATATGCTCTACCCTCAACTAACTGCAATAGGTGAAAGCACTGTATGGCTGTTGTATTTGGTACTGTTATCTACCGTTGCCCATGCTCCTCTGTTTCTCAGATGAAAATGGTTTCTCCCATCATGTTTGTCTATCTAGATATGCATTCATCAAGAATCAGCTCAAATGTCATCTCTTTCCTGAAATAATTTTCATACTTGCCGTTTCTACCAACCAGTGGCAAAATTAGTCATTATTCCTCTGTTCTCCTCGTGTATCTTTGTTTAGTGAAGAAATAACTTACCCAAAGACAGGTCTGGCCTCTGTCCCAACTTCTAGGGGGTCCTCTTTAAACCTCTGGAATTTCCCCATAGGAGTGTTCTTGTTATTCACGGCACCTTCAACCACCAGACCTAACAGTTTACTCCATAACTCAGGGTGGGGCTGGCCACATCTCTAGCGTTAGAGTGGGGGCTAACCATGGCAGAAAGACTAATGAAGTGATTAGAGGACTCGGTCCTTGAGCCATGTGCTATCAGCCTGACCTCTGGGGAGAGGAACAGGGCTGGAGACTGAGCTCAGTGATGTGGCCAATGATTCACTCAATCATGCCTACATAATGAAACCCAATAAAAACCCAGGTGTCTGAAGTTAAAGCAGGCCTGTGGAGGACTGCACCCTCTAATGGTACAGTTTGGCCTAACAACAGATAGGTCAGAAATCATTGCAACCATATTATTTATGTCACAAAAAATATATATTGTCATGATCTGTTTATGCATTTGTTTCCATCACTGAAATGTGAATTTTACTAATGTACAGTATTGAACAGTACCTTATATTCATCTTTCTATCACTTACGCCAAATTTAGAGCTTAGTATATAGTAGGTACACAATAGCTGTTTACTGAATGAAAGAAATTTTATTATTATTTGAAAGGCTGATTCATTCAGTAAGAAAGTAAAGTGCATTATGGAAAAATTGCATACAGTACCACTGATGTGCTAATAGATTACTTGTTTTGTAAGAATTGTTTTAAATATTCTAATTCAAATATAAGTGTGGTGGGGTGTGGGGCAGGATAGCAAAGTTCCACCTAAATTGCAGAAAATTGCAATACAAAATCAAGCAACAAAATATTTTCAACATTAGGAAGGAAAAGCCCTTCAAACAAGACACTGAATATTTCAATCTTCTTTCAGCAGTCTGCAATACCTCTGATCATTTTGCCTCGAGCTTCAATCATTCCAATGTTCTGACTGTGGTCTTTTCCAGTTTTATTATCCTTAGGCTACATTATGCACTGAGGCAAGTAATTAGAGTGCCAAATAATACGGCCTCAGTTCCAAATTAACTTTCAATATTATACTGTTGCCAGTGGAAAAAGTAATGATAACAATGATAAATATATAGTCCTCCTTGCTAATCACCTATTAAAATAAATGATTCAGTAAAAATCATATTTGGACTCTATTCTACAATAAGGACCATTTTTTCCTGTTTTTATAGAGTTACTTGAAAGAGAAACATTTTTTTTCCCCAAGATTTATTCTCTCTCCAGATTTCTAAATAGTTTTCTCTATACACCTTACTCATCCAGGTATTCTTCAAATTAAATTCATTGTTTTCAATTCTTTTGGAAAGGTCAGAAAATTCAATGCATCATTTTAACACTAAGTTTTAAATGTTTTTCTTAATTCAATTAATCTCATTAAATACATTCATTCAGGAAATTTTGCTCCCTTTTCCTATTTTAGTAGCTAACATTAACCATCTTCGCAGTGTCTAAGAGTCTTCACCATACCCAAGGCTTTACAGAAACATAAAACTAACTAATGACTAATTTTTTCACTAATATTACCTACCCATTCATGATAAAAAGTAATATGCAAAATGAAGATAAATTAATATCGATTATCCAGGAAAAGAAAAAAGAATGGCAAATTTCATTTTCCTGCAGAAATTGTCTTTAGACTATATGTTATATTTATTCACACAGTAATAATATCTTCACTGATAAGGCAGCTTATAAAATGAGAAAAAAAACAGTAGTAAGAAAGGATTTCTAACAGATGTAGCTTTAGGCATAAAATCTTTGAACATTTCTAAACTAGTAAGCACATGCTAAAGGTAGGTTTTCCCAAACTATGTGGTATCATTAATAAAACTCATCATCTTCAAGTTGTGGCATTGTGATGTAGGCCAAATGCGTCTCCCTTTACCTCCACTCTTGCTTTAAGAATATCCTCTAGTCCATGTGCCCAGTGCATCCTCTTTAAGTCTCACCCTGAAAATACATGACTACACAAAGTATCCATCCAATAATTATCTAACTCCATGCTTCCCACAAAACCTCCACTCATAAGTTCTAACCAAGACTGTACTTTGCCTTGACCAAGCTAAGAACTTTACCCCTGCATTCCCCTACCTGCTCCTTCACCTGTCCTGACTGCCTTGAAACTAATTTTGCAGCTGGGAGACTGCAGAGAAAAACAACTGGTATTGCAGGAAGGTGCAGGGGGCAACTTCAGACCCTAACTATTGCAAATATCAATCTCACTTCCGACCTCCCCCTCCCTTCTCTCTCATCCAGACTACCTAGGGGCCTAAGAGACTCCCTTTTTTTTTTTAATTCATTTTTATTGAGATATAGTCACATACCATGCATTCATCCAAAACAAAGCGTACATTCAATTGTTCACAGTACCATTATACAGTTGTGTATTCATTACCAAAATTATTTTTTTACATTTTCATTACCACACACACAAAAATAATAAGAATAAAAATTAAAGTGAAAAAGAACAACCAAAGTAAAAAAGGACACTGGTGCCTTTTTTTTTCTCCTTCCGCCATTTTTCTACTCATCCATTCATAAACTAGACAGAGGGGAGTGTGGTCCATATGGCTTCCCCAATCACATTGTCACCCCTCATGAGCTACATTTTTATACAATTGTCTTCAAGATTCATGGGTTCTGGGTTGTAGTTTGATAGTTTCAGGTATTTACTGCTAGCTACTCCAATTCACTAGAACCTAAAAAGGGTTGTCTGTATTATGTGTAACAGTGCCCACCAGAGTGACCTCTTGGCTCCTTTTGGAATCTCTCTGCCACTGAAGCTTATTTCATTTCCTTTCACATCCCCCTTTCTGTTAAGAAGATGTCTGAGAGACTCTTAATGGGATTTGGTTCCTTACATCCTTCCTCATCTCTCCCACTCCTTACAAACTCCAGGAAAAAGAGAATATTCACAAACAAGCAGTACTAATCACAACCTCAGTAAATTCCTCCTCCATCCCATAGATCAACACCCCCCTCCCCAACTATCTTTCAGTACTTTTCCTCCAACCCACTACCACCCCTTACAAAGCTTGTTGTCCTTTGTACAGAATTGAGTTCTACTCTCTCTCCCCTCCTATAGCACACCCTGAATGAAGTAACCTGCCGGTTTAATATTGTCTGGTGCAGTGTTTTCTTTGAAGTCTATATTAATTTCTTCAATAAAATGAGAAAATACTTAAATGTAAAACAAAATATAAAGGTCAAATAAAGTTCAAATGAATTCTGCATGGAAATCATTTAGTCTTAATTCTTAATTCAAGATATTTGGAAGTCAGACAGGAACAATTAAATACTTTCTTACAAGAAATTTAAAATCATCATTGGTCTTTATTATTCACAATTGCAGAAATAGAGATCCTCTGAGCAAGAGTTATTGTTATTTTTAAACTGGCATTTGAAGAAAGAGTGTGTTTCTATTTAAATATATAGCTGACAGTTTTGTCTTGCAAATCCTGCAATTTCAAGGAAAAGGTTCAATATAAATCTATCAGAAAACTCAATCAGGGCTATAAACAGAACATCAAATAAAGGATAAAAACATATTTGATATGTAATTTAGCTTATTCTGTTAACCTAAAATTTTTTCACAGAAAAAAAGTAACTTGAAGACAGTTTCTACAATCAACAATTACATGTACAATAATTCCTGACTCTCAATGAAAATGTAAATAGACAAATCTCTACGGAATTTTTCAGGAACTGTGATTCAGTAATACAGACAAAGAACATGCACACATAGGTGTAAGAAAAATTAGGAAATAGTAATTGTGGTAAGGTGCTTTTAATATTAAAAACAGTCTATCATGCATTATGCCACTTAATTTTATGCATTTTATCCTTAATTTTATCATTTTATAGTCTATTTTTAACATTCATTCATATTTTTGCATGTACTTGAAGATCCTTTATTCTGTGACATAACATTCTGATGTATGACTATACAATTGTTTATTATCCATTCATTTGTCAATAAGTATCTGGGTTGTTTTCAAGTTTCTAGTACTTTGAAAGATTGGTATAAACACACTTGCAGCTATGCCCTTGTGCCATGTGCAAGAATTTCTACTGTTATACTTCTAGGAGTAGAATTGCTAGATTTGGTGTCTGTAAATATTCATCTTTGATGAATAAATTCTTAGCTGTTTTCCAAAGTATTTGTCTGTTTATACTCCTTTGGGAGTGGACAAAAGATCTCATTTGTCCAGATCATCTCCTTTATACAGTATTCCACTATACATATATAAAATGCAATGAGTATAAACTGGTATTTCATTATAATCTTGATTTGCCTTACCCAGATCAGTAACGAGGTTGAACATCCCTTCATATGTTAGATGGTCATTTGTGATTCCTTTTCTGAGAAACATATCTTCAGCCTCTCTGCTTAGCCTTACCATATGCCCAAATTTTAATACATGCCTGGTTCTGCTTCTGCTCTGTCTATTCTAAGTCCTTGTTACACTCTCCTTTCCTTGAAGCCAGGACCATGCTGTCTTAATTACATGAGCTCAGCAATACCTCTAGAACTATATATAGAAGAAATACAACTAAATGAAAAGGAGAGCAAAGGAATAGTGAAGACAGGATTCAGGATGAAGGTCCTGAATAACCTCAATGATAAACAGGGTCTGAATGGGACAGGCCCACACAGGTAGAGACGATACCTTCAAGGTCCTAAATTTTGTGTCACGTGTTTATTTCTAAATAAACAGTTAAACAAAAAACAAACAAATAAATAGGAGCCATACATGAACCAATGATGAGAGCACATCATTAATCCAGGATTATGGTTAATATGATTTTGTGCACTTTTAGAACAAAAGAGGTGAAGTATAAAAATTACAGAAATATCGTAATAGACTTTAGTTTGCTTTTGTACCTACTGTAACTACTTTCAAAAGCATAGTATAGAAATGTTATTTATTACTGTTTAGTCTCTTTCACTTCACTATAGTATTTGCCAGTTAGAACACTAATTCTTTTGTAATGTACCTTCCTATCAATATCCTTTATTCCCTCCACCTCAGAACTTATTTTATCCTTAGAAAGCATCAATGTTCCTGAACTCAACTCTAGTTATTTCAGAGTGTATAATTCTTTCAACATATTTCCAAATTCTATTTTTTAATATTTCACAAAAAATTTTTGTACCACATCCAAAATTTGGGGAAAAAATCCATGTAATTCTCCTTCTTTTTCTTTCATTTTTATATTTCTTATTAATATTACCAGATTTTAGAGTTAAGATTCTACTGAATTCATAAAATGAATTGTCAAGGTTGTTACCTTTTATGGCCTGGAAGCATTTGAACATCACCAGAGTGAGTCTGATCTTTAAAGATTACTTAAAACACAGCTCTGATCCCAATTTTGACCTGATGCCATTTTCAATGATAGATCCTTAATCAACTTCCCAATGTCTTCTATGATAATTGGTCCCTTCAAGTGTTATACGTAAATGACCTAAGAAGAAGTAGATCTTTTAAGGAGTCATTCATTTTCTTTAGGTTTTTGACAATTTGTGAGTGGTATTTTCATTTAAATCTGTGACTCTCATATATCCATGTTTATGTTTAGCTGTTTGTTCCTGAAATTAACTGTATTTTTCTTTCACTTTCCCTTAATCAGGCTCATGAAAGTTTTACCAACTTTATTTTATTTTTTAAAGAAACAAAAACTATTCCAGGAATATAATGGTAATTCCATATCAGAAAATCCATCAGTATATTCTACTGCATCAATATTTTAAAGAGGAAAAAAGGCATATGATCATATTAACAGATTCTGAGGAGGTTTTTGATAAAACTTTGTTATCAGTTATTTCAAAAAACAAAAACTTTAAGTAAAACAGGAGTAGAGGAATCTATTTAAATATAATCCTATGTTAAAAATCAAAATAAAATGTTTTATTAAAAGGTAAATCCTAACAGTGTCTCAATTAAAATGAGAAACTTGTCAGGGTATCTACTATCACTATTATTTTCTATCATTGTCTGTGAAGGTCTAATAAATGCAGAATTACAATAAAATAAAATAATGTGTATATATATTTAAAAGAAGAGGAAAAAAAAACACCTCTTTTTGATGATTATAAGATGGCATACTTAGAAAATCAAAGAGATTTTTTTACAATAAAAAATATCATTATATTATGAGGTTTACCCTTTCAAAACATTAACAGTAAGCACCCGAGAATAGAAACATGAACAATATTACATTTTCCACAGAGACAAAACTCCAAAGTTTTAACGAGAAAGACATTGGATGTATGTGAACACTGCTATATGAACTTGACCTGGAGTTGCCAAAATCAAAGTATGGCTAAACGGAAAGTCATTCTATGCTCTTGGATAAAAACACCTGAAACACAAAATATGTTGCTCCCTCCAAAAAATACATATTAATTTAAGGCAATTACATTATATATGTAATCAATTCCACATGAATTAAATATTTACATGTGAAAAGTGAATTAATAAAATGCATCAGGAAAGTGTAGAATTTATATATGCAACTATAGGAAACCCACAGTTTACAAAAGATCGCTATATTTGAATATATGGAAATTAAAACTTGTCTGTATGATGAAGAATAACAACGAAGTCAATAGGAAAACAATATATCTAGATAAATATTTACACTTGGTGCCAGAAAATGGATTAATATTCATATTATAGAAAGAGCACTTAAAAATTGACCAAAAAAAAAAGGAAAAAAATGTAAATGAGAAAGGTTATGAATAGACAGTTAATAGAAAAACAAATCCAAAGTGTCAACAATATACTAAGGGATGTTCAAGTTCACTAGTAGCCTATAAAATGGAAATTAAAATAAAAATGAGATAGTATTTTAGACCACATTATTCTGGAAAAAATAAAAGCTATAAAATGTATTGTTTTCAGATATGGGGAGAAGAAGCATATTCCCATTCACTGCTACTAGAAATGTGAAATGCTACATAATTTGTAAAGTAATTTAGCAATATCTATTAAATTTTAGAATGTACACAACACATACACATACACAAACAAATGCACATGTATTCCTTTCAACCAACACTCAGTAGTTAATTAATACATAAATTTTGCCTTCATTTTTTCCTTTTCTTAATTTATCTCTCTCTGGTCCATCAATCTTTAATTCCTGAAAATAAACACCTTAATTTTTTGTAAAATAATATAAGAATTAGTATCTTTTTGGATAGGGTTCACTTCCAAATATGATATTTATATGACAGCATGATTTTTGGTGATTAAAAATATTTCATATTTGACTATTCTATTTTCCAAATCACATCTTTCAGTCTACAGACTCTCTATGGTAATAATAAAATTTACACTCCCCTCTCAATATTTTCCTTTTTTATTTTGCTATCCAAACTTACACAAACAAAAAAAAAAATTGGATGCAGTTTTCTGATAACTAGTTTATATACCAGTATCCTTAAAATAAATGAGTGTATATAACATCTAGTTAAACTCCTTCAAGCTGAATTTTAAACACTTTCTGAATGTTTGGAGATAGAATAATTGATTTTTAAAATTCCTTACTTGTACAATTAAATAGCATGTGTAGAATACTAAAAAACAAACCAAAATAAATAGTGATTTGCAATATGATGTCACAGGTATAATAAAGAGTAATACTAGACCCAATAATAAACTCTCAAAAAATACTGTATTGTTTTGTTGTCTGAATATACATAAATACAAGTTAATATTGCATTCACATGAATTTGGTTTCAAAATTCAGTGAGAATTTCAGTTGCAGATATTCAGGAGCAGAAAGGGGATGTGACTTAGTATAACAAACATGGGATTTAATCTTGGTAAGTATCCATTCCACCCCTGTGGGACCCTTGGTGACTCAGTTTCTCAGGTGCCTCAGGGGTAAAACAGGAACGAAACCTCCTTCAGAGGCTTGAAGAAGGGGCACAGGGCAGTTACCTAATGATCATTCTGTAGACATTATAGCATTACAGAGAATTACGATTCTGATCTTCTCATAATTTTGTTTACATTTTTTTCCCAAAAGGATTGAATTCCCCACTTTTATGGCACTTTAAAAGCTTTGCTCCTTAGCCACTTATGTCTATTATCTCTTTGAAGAAAGATCTAATTCAGATGAGAACTGAAATTCATGAAATTCTCCCTAGATTCAAAAATAAATCAATCATTTTCCTGAAATCTGAACTTGCTAAGACTGAATCCAAACATGTATGACCACTTTAATATTGGAAATAAGTATATAAAAGAATTGCATCTTTGGCTCATTAACAGTCAATGAAAAACCATAATATCCTTTAAACTGGCTACATCAATTCCTATTAAAGTGTAAGTATAGCTCCTTTTAACATAAATATTTTAAGATAAGTAGTCTGACAAACTAGTAAAAAGAGCAGTGAAAGCAGCATGTGGATGATGACTTCAATCTCCACTCGTTTACAAATTATTTTTGTGATGCTGAGCAATTGTCTTAACCTTTCTGAAACTATTTCTTCACATGTAAAATGGAATTTTGCCTGTCCTTCTGCCTGGTCTTTTGAATATAATCATATATTTTTGAGTAAATGTTCGTGAAAATTCTCTGAAAAGAAAAAAAGTATGTTATTTTAAAATCTAGTAGAGAAAAAACTAAATTTGTTCTCCTAGATCTTCCAACTGCCTTTTAACTTAACTTTCTGAATCTTCCTTAATGTGTGTAAATTCCTAACAATAATGCAGTCCAGAATTTGAATCTGATTCTACCATATACTATTTGAGTGACTTTGGGAAAACAGCTTAACTTTTAAAGCTTGAGTTTGTTTACTTGTTATCGGGGATAATAACATTCTGCCTCAAAACATTGTTGTGAGCCCTAAATTAGATAATAGATAATTGAGATAAATTAGATAATATTCTCATACTCAGATTGCATAATACACAATAAGTACTCAGTATATGTTCATATATTATTTTTATCAATTTCCTGATCATTACACTCAGAATGTCATTTTTTTTTTCCTCAAAATGTTAAAATCATCTACTTCCTGGAAGTCTTTTTAATCATGCAAGTATAGTCAGTAATTTTTCTTTGTAAACCTCTTTTTTGTTAACTTGCTTTATCTATTTCCTAAACATTTTCAAGGAGAGTTCTTGCGTGATTGTAAAACCAAAGAAACACACAGAGGGTGACTATGAAATAATATTCCTTTTTATATGGTTTGTGGAATCTGTTTTATTGATTTATACTTTATATTTCTATTAAGGTTTTATTTTATTTATTATGGGTATTATTTTATTTTAATTACTCTACCCTAAGTGTAACAGAAGTCACTGAAATGAATTATTTGCTTCAAGGAAACAGTATAAATTTATTTTTGATGTATTACATAACTCCCTTCCATTGGTTAGGCACACATTATATTTTTAAATGTTTCATCTTATCTCATATTTTGTCTTGGTAGTCTTCTGTTATCATCACCCATGCCTTACACAATAATTACAATTACAATAACTCAAAGACTTCACAATTCTCTTGCCATCTGTGGTCAAATGAAACATAATTCTTTGTTGTATGTGTGTGTGTCTGTGTGTCTGTGTGTGCGCATGTGTGTGTAATCTGTTTCCCCAAACAATGTTGAACTTAACTGTAATAGTTCTTCACTCTTAACAGTTTCATAGACTGCTTTTGGCAGTTCTATCAAACATAGCTGCAGGGACCTTTCAGTTTCAAAAGAACACTCACTTCTGTAAGAAATTATACAGTAAGATCAGAGAAAGCCTTTATTTATAAAAATCTAAATGCTTGGTATTTATTTATTCTATAGAGTCCAGTTCAGACACATAACAAACACACCTAAGCCATAGATAAATCTGTCCTTCAATGTCCATTTAGGGTGAAGCTTCAGTGAAACCAGCTCTGTTATTTTTTTTCACTCTGTTTTTGATTTTTAACAAAAACAAAGAAAATACTGTATATGATTTTGAATTGAAAATGTTCTTCATAGAAATTCTAATGAAAAAAAATACTGCCTGACATTTATGCATACAAATATTTATAACCTTTTCATAATTATTTTTTCACTTCTAAAACCCTGTGTAGTTTTACACAATCAAAATTTCTTGGTGTCATCCATACGATTCCTTATCTTCAGGAACCACTGTTGTTACATTATAACAACTACTAAATCACACTGGAAAAAATGAAAGACTCTCCAATAGACATCATACAGAAATAAAAATTACAGTGTTTTTTTGTTTTAATTTTTAAAAGATGTGCAAGACTTTGGATTCACAGCATCATGTAGACTTCATGCCAGCAGCTAGTTCTTTACTTTTCACCAGTGAACAAGTTAATTTTTGTCAAGATCTGTTAATTTCCTGAATATTTTTTGTAGTTTTTAATTTCATGTGGCAAATCTAGTTATTTTAAATTCGCATAAACTTTTATATCATATATGACTCTAGAGTATTTAATTCATTTATTTATTTGAGCACAACAGTCAATATTATTAGGCTAAATATAATCTTTAAAATCTTCAAACAGAATTTACATTGCATATAGACTTTCTTCAATGGGTGCATTTTGAAATATATTTTTTCCAAATACCCAGAGTTAATTTCTTTTTTTTTTTGTTCACCCCAAATACTATCATATGTGTTCAATTATGCTTCATCAACTTTCATTTTCTAACCATATTATTTTAATAATTCTGTAAAATCATTAGGCTCACCTCTGGAAATAATATTCATTGTGTCATTCACTTAACAAATAGTCCATTGTTCAATTCTACTAAAGTGACACATGAATGACTCTACCTATACATTTTAAAGATAATATCCATCATATAAATGATTTCTTAACAAATATCACCTTCTTTTATTTTTTCCATTCTCAGGTCAACATCTTACTTTTTCCCACATCATTTAATATTGCAAAATTCATTAAGAAAACATTAGCATTTTCAAATTGGTACATTATTCAAAGGAAATAAACTCCCCAGCCAAACTGAAAGCCCTATTTTTTTAACAAAAAATATTAGGGACTCCATATTCTTCGAATATAATTATTTTCTGGGCTCACGTTTTAGTAACCATATAGAACTATTTATTAATATTGAGACAACTTATGTCAATAAAATTCATTGAGAATATTTATAGTTAATTCAACTGAAGCATACACATTACTGAGAATCATTGCTTTATTGTATCTTATACATATTGAAATAAGTGATACTCTGAATTTCAGTAACTATGCTCTAATAAATTATTTTCTGTTTCATGGAACTAAGATTACTAAAACAGGAAGAGAAAAATGATCTACTCAAGGTATCAATCTCATGATTTAGCTTAAGTAACAAGGAATATAGAGCAAATACAGTTAATATTATTACTTCTATTACTGTCTTTAGGAATAGCAGGAAAAAAGTTAGCAGAGTATGCAAAAGCAAAGGATTATCTAGAGATACGTATTACCTTTGGAAAAATTATATTCTCAGCCTTTATTTTTCCAAAGTAGAACAATACAAAGGAATAAACTATTCTTCTCATAATGAATAATCCTCTATTGAGTTCCCATTATAAGAGGGCATTATACCTAGACTAACAGAATTTACCTCATTCAGAATTCACCTCACAAAAGTGATATTTCACTGAATATGCATGTATTAAGTCAATATTTATTTTGTAAGAATATGTATATTGTATTTCAAAGAACAGGCTTAAACTCCTTTCCTTCCCTGGAATGTCTAATCCAATCCTCTCTATCTCTTCTCTACAGTCTAAATTTCTCTATGAAATCATCTTTAACCACTCATCCCACCCTAATCCCTCCATCTTATGATCTAATATAACATTATTTGAAATATTTATATTAGTCACTGGTATTTGAAACTAAGAATATATCACAATATTTCAGTGAAATATGTTGACAGGAAGAAAAAATTAAAGCAAAGGTACTTTTTAAAAGTAAATTAACATAACACATTATATAATATGAATGTGCGTAAATAACGTTGCATATAATCTATGTATTGCATTTACATAAAAACAACATTGAAGAATCTACAGATAAATTGTCATAGATAATGAGTTAGCAAATTTGCCAGCTGCAAAGTAAATACATAACATTAATTACTTTATAAACACTAGGGGAAAAGCATATATAATCTAAATAATGGAGAGAACGATCATATCCAGGGGTGGGAAGATTAAATAATCTGAAAATGTCAGTTAATTTCAAATTGTTTTATAGATTTAATGAAATTTCAATGAAGAAATGTAAATAGATAGAACTTGTAAGTTAATATTGAAATGTAAATGGAAGTGCAAAGAACCAAAGATAAAAATTCTTAAAGAGCCAAAAACTATTAAAGAAGAATACAATAGGCAAATTTATTATAAAGATATAGAAATTACGGCTGTATGTTGTTGGCATAAGAATGGACAAACGAACCAATGGAATATATGAGGCGACCCATAAATACAATTCTACTTGAATGTGAAAGTCAAAAGAAGAAAATATTGTTACAGTAACTTGATAGCAATGTAGTACTGAATAAGACACAGAATGTGGAAACCATAAAAAAAGATATACTCAACCAGCACACGTCTCTAAAGGATTAGTACATGGATGATATAAAGAAGTATCAATCCGGTAGAAAATGTACTGAAAAATGAAGTGGTACTTCACAGAAAAGAAAAGAAAAATAGCAAAAATCCTAAGAAAGGACAATAAAATTGATTAGTAATCAGAGCATTAAGACAAACTATGATGAGAGTATATAAATTTTTTAAAGTTTGATATCAAGTGCTTATGAGATGATGGATCTAGGGAGATGGCTAAACACTACAGATGAGTAAGTACATTTTTACTCCTATTCTGAACAACCATTTGTATTATCTAGACTCTTCAAGAGATACATTTTTTACAATTCTTAAATTCTACTCCTAACCTAGGAAACTTGATGCATCTGAGTACCAGGAGTTATACTAGAATTTTCAAAGCTACATTGTTCATAATAGGAAAAAAAAAAAAAAAAGATTAAAAAATCCAAGAGTCCACAGACAATACAATAGAAAATAAATCAAATTGTTTCATTTTCCAAAAACAACAATAACAAAAAAAAATCAAGTTGCAAAATTTTTTAAAGAGTACGATATTATATATTCTAAATTCAAAAATTTGGAAAATAATGCTACATATTGCTTAGGGATACATGTTTATGTAGCAAAATTATATGGCAAAAAAGTGTGTGTGTGTTTCTTAAATAAGATTTGACTGTACTTCAGCCCTTGATTTTGTACCTTGTGGTTGTAATGGGAATCAGTTGCTTTTTTTTGTCTATCATCTCTTCACTGTTTTCAACAAGAAAAAATCTGAAATTTTCCTCTGCAAAACTACCCATCAAGACTCTCAGTTTATGTTGTTCAAAAAGTGTTAACTCAGGCTAGGCTAATTACATACTTGTTTCCTGAGAAGATATGTGACTGTTATCAGATCACTGCACATCAGACCTAGAACTCTACTGGAAATATTTTGAAAGTAAGAAGCATGTCCCCTCCCCTCCCCTCCCCTCCCTCTCCATGCCACCGCCTTTTCCCTGTCCCCCACCCAACCCCATGGTTAACAGGCAATTCACATGGAAGAGGAAATACTGTTTAAAATTTCAGCTAGCAAGGAAGGCAAACTAAAATAGAAAAAATCCAGGTCTGATCTTATTGGTTGAGCATCTGTGTCCAAGCAAAACCTAAAACTAGACCAATAGACAAAACAGACAAGAGATCCTTTTCTTCCCCCAAGCCAGTTTGTTTGTGTGGGTGTAAATCATTCCCAATAGAAAGATGCCTCACTGATGAAATACGACCATTAAGTAACAATAACTTCAGGAAGAAAGTGCAGAAATAGGAGCAATTTAAAAAAAAACAAAAACAAAAACAAAAAACTTGAGACGTGATTTGTCTTAATCTTTTGGAGATATTATTCATTATGTAACTGAAAGTTGGGGAGTAAAACTCAAGAATGATATCTGCCATGAATAAACGAGGTATAACTGAAACTTAGGAAGATGATCAAATTGGCAAGAAGGCCATATATGAAAAGACCAGAGATTCATGAATCTATGACTATTTTTCTGGAAAGGGATATATTAGTCCTAGGAGACTGTGGCATCTACAGAATTACTGTTATTATTCCTGATGTTTGCAATATTTTAATTTTAGAAATTAGTCCTCAACAGTATTTCCCCCAGTCAAAACCTTTTACTATGGAGAAACAGATAACACTCAAAATTATATCATATGAACAAATGCCAGTATCTTACATATTATCTTCCTTAGACTCTACTGTTCATATTAGAATCTTAGAATTTTAAGCAAAGAAAAGGAAATTAGTATTGTTCAAGAGAATTAGGAACTTGAACCACAGAGAGGATAAGTGACTTGTGCCAAATGGTACCATTAACTATTTAGTGACTGAGCTATAATTAGAACCCAAGATAAGTGGCCCTAACACACTGTTTCCTACTATATATAACTTTCATAAATAACTGTTTGAATTAAAAGACAAATGTGAATGCATGTGAAACAGCAAGAACCAATCTTACAAAAGTACATGAGAATTTAAAAGACAACAATTTCACCATGCACTTTAAATACAAGCAGAAAACATCTTGTATCTCCTTAGATTTTAAATATAGTTATATCCAATGTTTAGAAATGAACACTGCTGTCAAATGTTTACCAAGTGGTATTTTAAATCTATCAATGAATTAAGAGTATATAATCCAAAGCATTTTTTTAAGATTTAATAACCTTTATGAATTTCCTGGTGCAGTGGACATTGTACATTAATCAACATCCAATGAATTTATAATGTCAACTAATGACTACACAATCCCAACATTAAAGGAAGGACCTTGTTCCAAAGTAATTTCTACTAAGTGCAGTATGTTTTCCATGCAGGCAGTACAGAAGTAAGTTAATTGATGATAGGAACACAGGAAATATCAATAATTCTAGTTTTACCACCTACTGACTATTTTATGCCAAGAAGATATCAATATGTGTATTCAATTATGTTATTGCAAAAATATAAATTGGTTCTTGTGATGTCTTCATTGAGAACCAATTAATAGGGCCTCATCCCCAAATCCTTCATGAGTAGTGACTAGAAAGGAATATTTTGTCCCATCATATGACAAAAGAACTCACATTTAACTCTTCTCTGGGTGCCATATCTGCTATAGTCTATCCAAATGTAGTAGCAGTTAATGAATAAAGGCCCCTATTTGTGTCCAATCATTTATAAGGGTATAGTTAAAATTGATTATGTTTGAATGTTCCTTAATTTTTATTGAGATTGTTCACATACCATACAATTATCCCAAGATCCAAAATGTACAATCAATTGCCCATGGTACCAACATACAGCTGTGCATCCATCACCACAATTAATTTTTTTTTCAATTTTTAGAACATTTTCATTACTCCAGACAAAAAAAGGAAACTCAAATCCTTCCATACCCCTCACCAGCCCCCCCTCCACTGTTGACTCATAGTATTGGTAAAGTACATTTGTTCCTATTGATGAAAGAATGTCAAAATACTACTAACTGTAGTATACAGTTTGCAATAGGTATATGTTTTTTCCTATATGCACTTAACAACAGAGCCCCAAAATATATGATGCAAATACTGCAGATTTGAAGGAGAAATTGATGGTCCTCCATTAATAATAAGAGACTTTGATAATAAATAGAACACCTAAACAGAAGATCAAGAAGGAAATACAAGATTAGAATGACACCCTAAACCAGCTAGACATAACAGACAGAATACACATTCTTCTCAAGTGTCCATGGATCACTAAGAAAGACTATATCTTATGTCACAAACAATTCTAAATAAATTCACAATTATTGAAATCACATAATGTATATTTTCCAAAGACAATGGAATGAAACTACAATATATTAACAAAGGGAGAAATGGAAAATTCAGAAATATGTGGAAATTAAACAATATATTCTTTAAAATTCATTTTAATGAGATATATTCACACACCATGCAGTCATACAAAACAAATCGTACATTTGATTGTTCGCAGTACCATTACATAGTTGTGCATTCATCACCAAAATCAATCCCTGACACCCTCATTACCAAACACACAAAAATAACAAGAATAATAATTAAAGTGAAAAAGAGCAGTTAAAGTAAAAAAGAACACTGGGTGCCTTTGTTTTAAACAATATACTCTTAATCAATGGGTTAAGAGAAAATAGCAAAAGAAGTATCTTGAAGCAAATGAAAATGGAAATACAATGTACAAAAACTAATGGTATGCAGCAAAGACAGTGCTGAGAGGGAAATTTATAGCTTTCAATGTTTACAAAGAAGAAAGATTTCAAATCAGAAAACTAAATTCAAAATTTGAAGTACTAGAAAAAGAAGAGCAAACTAAATGCAAAGTGAGAAGAGGAAGGAAAAAAGATTAGAGTGGAGATAAATGTAATAGAAAATTTAAAAACAAATAGAATCAACAAAGCCAAAATTTAGTTCTTAGAAAAGATAAAAAAACCGATAAAACTTTAGCCAGAATGATGAAGAAAAAGGGGAAGGACACAAGAAATCAGGATTGTCAGAGGGACATTAGTAACATCCCCACTGAAATAAAAAGGACTATAAGATGATACTATGATCAACTGTACAACAACAAATTAGATAACCTAGATGAAATGGACAAATTCCTAGAAACACACAAACAACCTACATAGACTCCTGAAGAAATGGAAGATCTCAACAAACAACTAACTATTAAGGAGATTAGATCAGTAATCAAAATCTCCCAGCTAAGAAAAGCCAGAATCAGATGGCTTCACAGGGGAATTTTACCAAGCATTCCAAGAATTCACACTATTCGTGCTCAAACACATAACAAAATTGAAGAGGAAGGAACACAAACCAATACATAAGACAGCACAAGAAAAGAAAATTACAGACAAATATCTCTTGTGAATACAGATGCAAATATCCTCAACAAAATACAGGCAAATCAAATCCAATAACACATTAAACAAATGTACCATTAAGTGGGATTTGTCACTGTTATGCAAGAGTGGTTCAACACAAGAAAATCATTTAATATAACATACCATATTAACCAGAAAAAAAAAATACAGCCACTGTGGATGATAGTTTGGCAGTTCCTCAGAAAGTTAAGTATAGAATTACCATATAACCTGGCAATCCAGTTTGTAGGTATGTGCCTAAAAGAACTGAAAGCAAGGTCTTGAATAGATATTTGCGCAAGGATATTTACAACAGCATTATTTACAATTGCCAAAAGATGGAAGCAACTCAAGTTTCAACTAATAAATGGATAAACAATATGTGGAATATACACTCAATGGTATATTATTCAGTTGTAAACATGAATGAAGTTCTGATACATGTGACAACATGAACAAACCCTGAAGACAGCATGTTGATTATAAATTGTACCACACCAACGCAAGGTGTTAATGCTAGAATGGTACACAGGAATCCTGTATTTTATGTATAATCATTCTGTAGACCCACATCTTCTCTAATAAAAAAAAAATTAAATAATACAGCAACTTCAGTTTCTTACAAAGCTAAACATAGGCCTACCATATGAACTAACAAATGCATTTCTAGATTTTTACCCAAAGGACTTGAAAATATATGTCTATGTCAAAACCTGCCTGCTAATGATTATAGCAGTTTTATTCATAATTGCCCAAAATTGGAAGGAACCCACAGCCTTTCAGTAAAGTTACTGTGGTATATCTGCACAGCAATATTATTATTATTCAGCAATAAAAATAATTGAGCTATTGAGCCAAGAAAAGACATGGAGGAAGCTTACATGCATATTGCTACCTGAAAAGAAGGCCGTCTGAAAAGGTTATATACTTATGGTATGATTCCAACGATATGGCATTCTGGAAAATGCAAAACTATAAAGACAATAAAATGATCTGTGTTTGCCACAGGGTTTGGGGGTAGACTGGAGAGGTTTACAAATATAAAGATGGAGCACATAGGGCAGTGAAACTATTCGTTATGATACTGTAATGGTGGATACACATTGCCCATTTATCAAAACACAGAGAACTGTACAACACAAAGAGGGAAATCTAATGTTAACTTTAGTTAATAATATATCGATATTTCTTCATCAATGATAAATGTACCACACTAATGCAAGACGTTAATAATAGGGAAAACTATGTATGTGAGAAGGTATATAGGAGCTCTCTTGCTCTCTGGGCAATTTTTCTATAAACCTAAAAGTACTATAAAAATAAAGTTTATTCTAAAAAAAATCCTTATGTCAGCAGATTTTTTGAGTTTTGAATAACATAATACTTTTAAATAACTTAGAACATTGCATATAGTTACTGGTCAATGAATTACTGTAATTTTTATACAAATATTAAATTGGTGAGCACGTCTTATAATTGTTTTGTTTTTTTGCCAAAATGTATTAATGTATTAACTGATCACGGTTATTGAGAGCCTACTTTGTGTCAAGGAGGGTGCTATGAACTATGCATCTCATCAAGGCCTTGCCACATCAGTTTTCAGGTCAGTAAAATGTAGCAGTACATAGTGGGACCACATCCCCATATTTGAAGTAAGGGAGGGAAGTAATTAGCATAAATTGTGTGTTTACTATGCCCCAGACTTAGGTGTAGGTTCTTTACATGCATCATGCTCTTTACTCTTCCCAAAAATAGATTTTAGAAATGAAGAAAGGGAGCTCAGAAATTGAGGTAAATTATATCTCTAAACGTAAAGAATGGAGTCAAAATGAGTACCTAAATTTTCTAAATGTAAAGCTCTTGCTTTTTGTGTTACACTTGAATCTTTCCCCTTCTCTCAACATCCCTCTGGAAAATAAGTGTTAATAACTCCATAAAAATATCCAAAGAAGACTGAATATTTATCTATATTCTAGGTCAAAGCCAGGCATACAGACAATTCTCTATAAATCTTTGATATTACTATTCAATTATTTCACTTTGACCTTCTGAATTTTCACTTTTCAATAAAGACAAAAATTCTATCAAGATAAATTCTCAATAAAGTCAAAACTTTACTTGCAAACCAAAAGCATATGTATTAACAATGTTGTGTTTTTCAGGCTTTGGCTCTAATTCCAAGCATCGCTTAATAGTTCTTTTTTGTATCATAAGCTTAAAGAGACTAGCCTATGATTAGCAATGACCCAGGTTTTTATCAAATATTACATTATCTTGTGCCATTTAATTTCACATTCGAAATACTGTTTATACTCAGAGAATATACAGTCAATTTGAAAAAAGAGATCAATTTGGTGTTTCTTTTCTAGCATTTCTATGCTGAGTCTGATTTCATAAAGATACTGTAAAATATGGTGTTTCACACTTGTTTATTATTTGGCAGCTGTTGGAATATACTGCAATAATCAGCCAGCACATAGCCTTTGGAAGACTTTATGGGGATGATCATTCCTTCAGTTCTGATAGCCTGGCTGCATCCCAGGAACTTATGACTGGTATTGCTTGCACTGCAATTCTATTTAATGATGGCTCCTACCCTATAACAATATAAAATGTGCCCTTCTACCATTGATCTAAATCTCTAGTATTGAGGCCAACTTGACACACAGTATGCCAATTCCCCAAGGGCCTGCTGGCTTACAGCCATTGTCATTACTGCCTTTGCAAGTTATTATATAATTAGATGAGATAATGTGTGGGTAGTGTAATTCAGATCACTCTAATGTTTATAATGAGGATGAACAACTCTAGCTCTTACAGCATTACCTTCTTTGGCTAACAATACAAAACATGTTGATTGGATAACAACCACCTCTCCAGTTAAACTTCTGATATGAATATATGGCCTTAGATCTCATCACTCTTAACAGGAGGACTCAAGTATATCAATATTCAATCAAATTTTTGTAACTTCATGCACAAATAATTTGGGCTAAACTAATCAGGTTTATGAGCATCAGGTGACATCAACTCATGCAGTTCTTTTAATGTCACTCAAGGTGATGTCCTGGGAATAACAGAGTCCCATTCAGATCCCTTTAGATTAGTGATTCCCAATTGGAGAGACTTCACCCTTGAGAGGACATTTGGCAATGTCTGGAGTGAATTTTGATTGTCACAACTTGGGGGTTGCCACTGGCATCTAGTGATTAGAGATCACAGGTGTTGCTAAACATCCTGCAATGTACCAGAAAGTCCCACGTGTCCCCTCCAACATGTCCATAATAATAAAGGTGAGAATCCCTGCTTTAGACAACAGAAATTTAAATTTTCACAAATGCCCTACAGCGGAATAGAATCAGGGCATTGGACACTGTAAAGCTATTCTCTAGTCTCCACTGCCCACACCATACATGAATGCTTATGCAAGAAAATTAAAACTATGGAAGTGTAGAAAGGGACATAAATGAGATATATCTCAAGATATGGGTGTTGAGCACTTCTCTACTAGATTTAATTGTAAGTAGATGGATTCAAAGAAAGACCAACAATAAAGATATATCTGAGTATATTTAATGTAAGTGTATATGTGAGGCATTAAGAACTTGAGTACATACAGTTTGACAGTGATGTGAAGAATTTTTATTGTCTTTCTGTATTGGAATTATAGAAAACAATTCCAATTTTGGTAATTAATTTTGCAAGCACATTTTTGTTAAAAGCACAATTTAATAAAAGTTATCCAGGAGTCTGAATTCAGAATCACAGTTAATTAATCATTCAATCAATATTTACTGTGTGACCTAAATGTCCAACACTGTTCTTCCACTACTCTAAAAGTGTGTGTATATACAAAGAAGCCTGGGTCACTGGGAGGGGTGGGAGAGACGCAGGGAGGGAATTCCTCAAAGTCCATGCTGTATCACCATGGATGAAGCTCTCAAATTATTACATGTCTAAGAATCAGTTGGGTGTACTTTTTGCAGACTTCTGAACCCAAGTACCAAAAAGCCTGATTTAGCAGGACCAAGATATAGACACTTTTAAACAAACAGTGTTAGTGATTTTATGCCATGATTTCAGACCTTAACTTCAGAAATACTGCCTTACTTCTGTGGTTCACTGGGTGCCACACTAGTCTCCAAGGGATTTAATTTGGAAATGGAAGAAAGGAAGGGTTAGGAAGAAAGAAAGGGTTAGAAAGAAAGGTCAAATAAATTTCATGGCTGTAAACAATGAATTATTTTAATAATTCATTGATTCAACCAATATTTATTAAAAGCCTTTTTTTTTTTTTTTTTTGCCAGGCATAGTCAAGGCACCAGGCATAGGAATAAAATAGAAAAATAGGTTTACCCCAATGGACATTACAGTCCAGTGGGAGGAGACAGATAATTAATTAATAATATAAGGCAGAAACATTTAATAGTTGTCTCCAGGTATACAATTGAAAGTGATGTGTTAGCTCTTGAATGATGTAAATGTAAGAATTTTTTTTTCCTTTGAAATATTTTCCTCCCTACATCCCTCCCCATAGACTCAATTCTACTAGTTAAAATTCAGAAATATTAATTGATACTAAGTTAATGAGTTCTATGTTCTGTCTCAGAGCAATACCATGTTTCACTCTCTAAGTGACTTTGTTGTTTACTGTCACAAAATATCCAGAAGTAACAATCTCACCAAATCCTTTTGCTTTCCTGAAACCCACCCCATTTGTGAGGGTCTATGGAATACATTTTACTTTGGTTGCCATTATATCCTGGTGTTAAAATGGCATATACTGCCATACCCATACTTTTTTGTGGTTTGATGTACTCCTACCACTTTGTCAATACAAATTTGTTAAACTTCCCTATTTGGAATGATAAAGAGAATTGCAATATATGTCATGTGGATATTCGGATTTGAATTCAACTATCTAGGACATGAATTTTAGAGGATTTAATAAGTTTTACAATTAACAAAGCAAACAAGTATATGGGAAACACTAGAATGTAAATTTTAAATCTACTTATTTATTGCAGAGTTCCTCAGAGCTTTTCATAGGTTCTTGTGAATCATGAGCCTTCAAAAGATGATAAAATAAGCAGTTACCTAAACTTACTCAATCATTGATTCTTTCTCACAGGGTTTATAAAAGGACCATATGCTGTGAAAAATGATTAGGAATATAGGAGAAATGGACAAAAATTTTTAATATATATATAATTATATTTTAATAATTTGTAATATGTACGTATATGACCTCATTTCATTGGGCATTAAAATATTAATCAGAAAAACTCCCTCTCCACTTTGAGTTAAATCTTGGCAACTCAGCCTAAGGAAGAAGCTGTTTTCAGATCAGTCCCTAAAATGACTCTTCTCTCCCAAGAGAGCAGAAGGCAGTTCTCACCATTAAAGCAGTGATAGCATCACCAAAGAGAAAAGACTTGAAGCAAAGACTACAAAGAAGGAGCAGTCAGAAAAGAGAACATCAAGCCGTTTGTTGGCAACTCTGTACACACTGGCTGGTATTTTGCAGAATATGCTGGAGGAAGCACACTTCCAAGGAAATCAATTGCTAAAGATGCAAGCACAAAGGTACTTTGAGCATACACTTTAGTAAAGATGAAGAACAATTTTAAAATAAAAGTAAAGAGCTGAATTAAACAAAAGATTTAATTCTATTACCAAAATGTTATGATTATAAAAAAAAGTTATAAAAATATCTACTGAACCCGGAATTATTTGTATTTGTACTCTGACTTCTTCGAGAGAAGACCCACATAATTTCTAACTTAAGAATGTTCTAATTTGTACATTAAACATGTTTATTATTTATATACTGCAAAGTGTGTTTTCCAGTGGCATTTCTATACTGTTCATACTATGTGCCAAATTCGAAGTACCTACCTAGATATCATCACACGGTTTTGGGACTTGTTGGACTCTACCTGGCTCTTGCAATCAGGAAACCGTTGTCTAGAGTTAGCAAAGCCGGGTTAGCTATAGCTTTAAGAACACTGTCTCAATGAAACATTGTGACAGAGTGAGCATGCATTAAACTCCAGTCAATTTACCTAAAAAACAGTCATTCAGGAACCCATCGAGAGTTTACTTTTACTGGGGAAAAAAAAAAAAAAAAGCTAGTAAATTATTTGTTTATCTTATTCCAGCTACTTAGAAATAATAAATGTGTACGTGTGGGTGTGTCAAACATGCATATAAATGTGCAGATAATCACTACAGAATGATAATAATAGAAAAATGATAAATCAAAATAATCCAGCATTCTGGTATTGTATTTGTGTTGTCTCAGAAAAATAAACATTACAAGTATAATGATAAATAATATTTATGATATTTTCATCATAAATATCAAGAAAATAGTAGCTACTTACTCTATTACAACTATCTGAACTGCTATTTCCTAGAGGAAAATCCTTGGTGATATGTCTGTAAGTTAGAGTCTCATAGGACTAAGGAAATAATTAAGAAACCCTCTCTTTCTAAAAGCCAGGAGAGCTGTCAAAATTTAAGAAATATGCAGAACAGATTCAAGAGAATGTGACCAATAAGCCAGAGAAAGGAGTGAACAGTGACATATGAAAAAAGCTAAAAATTAGGTAGAAAATAACAGCATGAAGATGTGGAAGTATCTAAGTTACAGTATAAAATGAATTAGCATCATATCTCTGTCAAATTAACTGAAGCTATAACTCTTTCTTTAATAATGATGCATAAACAAAAATTTCTTTTTACTCTTTTTTTCTGTATACCCAGACAGTAACACTCATACATGCATCTGCATCTCTTTGTTTCTCTGTCCCTGTTTCTCTCTCTCTGTGTCTATGTCTGTCTCTGATAGAGACAGAGAGAGAGATAAAGATTGTGGGGAGGGATGTAGAGAAAGTCAGAAGCAAAACATAGATACATAATAGAAAAAAGAAAAGGTTACTACAGTGTAATGGTTCTCAAACATTACCTGTATCAGAATCACCTGGTGACATTATTAAACAACAGATTTCTAGGCACTGCCACCGGAATTTCTCATTCAATATGTCTGGGTTAAGACCTGATAATTTTAATTTCTAACAAGTTCCTAGAAGTCTTAGTTTCCAGGCGGCTATGACAAATATCACACAATGGGTTGGCTTAACCAATGGGAATTTATTGGCTCAAGTTTCAAAACTAGGAAAAGTCCAAAACTGAGGCATCGGGAAGACAACTTTTCCCTGAAGGAAAAGGAAGATGCCTTTTCCCTGAAGACTGTGGCAGTTAAGTACTGGGTTCCTTTGAGTTCCTTTGCTTTCCCATCACAAGATCATGTCTTCTCTTTTCTATTCTGGGTCCACAGATTTCTAGCTCCCCTCCGTGGTTTTCTTTCACTATGTCTGAATTTCTTCTGTTTATAAAGAACTCCAGTAATCCTGATTAAGACTCAATCTCATTCAGTTGTTCCACACCTTAATTAGAAAAAAACATCTACAAGAGCTCCTATTTACATGGGATTCATACCCATAGGAATGCAGATTAAGACAAGAACATGTCTAAACATGGGGCACATAACTCGAGCCAGTGCACTACTAGATCATGATGATGCTTCTAGACACTTAGATAATCATTGATAAAATGCATGGCATAGTTTAAGATAATTCTAGGGATGCTAAAGAAACTCTCAAGAAAAAAATCCTTCTTCCTCTACTCCATTACTTCTTCTTAATATTGTAAAAATTCAAAGTAATGCATTTAAGGATTAAAACAAGGAGTTATAAGATGTACCATTAAATAACAGGCATTCTTTGAACATGGCTTGAACCAAATTATTTTTTCAGGAAAGTATGATATAAGATTATTATTGAGGATTATTTTAGTCGACCACCAGAATTCAAGTTGCAGTAGAAATAATTTTTTACATGGAACCCACATATACGAAACCAGTTACCCATATTGTTGTTAATAATGTTATCACAATTATAAAATGCATATATTATAAGATATCTTAGCCAGGGTTTAGAATTTAGAAACTTAAGAAGAATGACAGGAACTCCCAGATAGGTTTAGGGATCCAAACGTTGCACAACTCCAGATATTTCCATGATGATCATGTAATAGAAGAAGACTGGGGAGGAGGAGGAGAAGGAGGAAAGGAAGAGGGCAGGAACGGGTGGGGGTAGAGAATGGAGAAGGCTGAGATGACAACTTCCTTGCGGTGTATTGGAAGTCAGTTTGAGATAGTCCTGAAAATTTCTCATATATTGTGTGAGAAGTAACTAAATATTTCCTTGTGTGGACAAGAGAAGCAAGAATGTGGCAGAGGAAGCTGATGAACGTAAGTATATCTTTTGGACAGGGCAAGGAAAATTCCGAGAGCAGTGTCCTACATTGTCATAATTCCTGCTCCCTTACTCTTCCTTATTGTCCATTCTCCCTTACACATACTCAATGGATTTTTTTTTTTTTTTTCTTAATTTTGTCCCCAAAACCACGGTTTCAAAAATCGTATGGAATTTAAAGGCAACTTCGGGCAAAATCCTAAAGTGGGGAAAATCTCAATTGCTTGATATGAAGTTCTTACCAGGTAAAAGTCAGGGAATTTGAAATAGTAAGAAAAAACAATAAAGTTACAGTTTTTAACAATTTTATTGTGTTGGCTAAGATCCATATATATGACACCAATTTATCACACGTATCTGGAAAAAGAGCTAATTAAACATTATTTTGACTATGAATAAAATGCCTCAAGATTACATGAATTTTAAAAATATTAAAATAGGATGAGTCAATCTTTTATATTTTTTCTAATATCTCTACTGTGACCCCTCATTACTTCTAGCTCCATCCTGGTTGTCATAACTTTGATGAATCTGTACATGAAGTTTAGGGAAAGAGATGAGTAGTTATTAAATGCGAACAATTATCTTACTATATAAGGAAAGTTACATTTGGATTACAGAATCCTCCCCATAGTAATTTCCCTTCCTTGACAATATTAAAAGCAATTCATATGGAAAAATAGAGGTCACCTAATATATAGAAGACATTATGACTACATCAGAAAATGTTCCATTATCATTGATCGATAATGAAATCATACTTGCATAAACATATTATCACTCAAATTGCAGACAGTGAAACTAGAAAATAATTTAAAAGTTTTTTAGTTGACAATTAAACCTGACTAAAATCTCAATTTAATTTCACCTCCCAGAATATTATCAGAAACTAATTTTTACACTGTTTTTGCTCCATTAGTCTGAGTGCTTATAAAGTCTTAAATCTCAAAGGGAAAAATATGTTTTCATTTCAAAAATTATAAATGTGCTTATTTTTCAGTGACATTCAAATATTTTAAATATTGCTTTTCTTACTGTTATTTATAATTAATGAAAAATTGGAGAGATACAAAATACTGAGAAATAGGATAGAGAAATAAATTACAACAAAAATCTGTGATGAAAAACCTTAGAATAAAAAAAAATTATCTGTAAGAGTTAGGATTAGAGACAGTTTTTATTTATCTTTTACTACTCTTCTGTAATTATCACCTTTTAAACTATCATAAAAGTTACAAAAACATATTTTCTTCTTATCAACATGTTTTTATATCTACGGTTATGTAGTAATCTTATTCTTATTTAAATCAGTTTACCATTGTAAGGGTTATTCACTTGGCAGTTGCATAAAGTTCACCTGAAGTCCAGAGGGTAAACTTGTATCTAGCTAGAATACAAATCATTTATTATAACATTTAAAAAAAAAAAAAAAAAACCCACACCATTTTTGTATGAGAAAACAGTGAAAAGGTTGACAAAAATATGTTTGCATAGTAACAAGATGGTTAGAATTCTTAATCAGAAACTGTTCTTTTGCCAAGTCAGGCAATGCTCCAGATCATAATTCTTCCAAACTGTGTAATATTATTACAAAATTTTCATTTAACAAAGATGGTGATTTTCTCAAACTAAGTTACTTCAAAAAAAATTTCCTAAACTATTACCTTACAAGAATTTCTGAAGTGTTGTGTAAAATCCTACAATGGCAGAGGATTCTGGGATATAGCTGACAAGAATAAATCTGGTCATTGAGGTTATATGGGTTTATATCCCAGTTCATATCAGGCAAATAAATCTTACCTAATTTAAAAATTGAGTCCAAATGGTCCATTTTGTATCGATCACAATCTCTTCTAAAGCATCTGACGGTTTCCATTACTGGACACTAAACCAAATAAGCCCTCCAGGGGAGACTGCTTTTCTGCCTCTAGATGCAATCAAGGGAAAATTTAACAACTTGTTCATTTTTATTAAAACCAAAGGCATAATTCCACATCAATATATGTATAGTATGATTTATCCCATTTTCAAAAGATGCAATGCTCTCTTTTATTTTTATTAGAGGGTAGTGGGTTTACAGAACAATCATGCATAAAAGATTCACATATACTACCCTAGCATTAACACCTTGACTGGTGTGCAACATTTTTATAACTGACAACAGCACATTTTATAATTGCACAATTAACTATAGTCCATGGTTTAACTTCGGGTTCATTGTTGGTGCACCGCAGTTCCATAGACGCTTTTTAAAAAAAATGTGATTGTATTATTGCATATACAGCCAAACATTTCCCTTTTAACCACAGTCAGATATATATTTTAGTGCTGATAATTACGTTCACAATGTTGTGCTACCATCACCACTGTTCGTTATCAAAACATTTGCACCGTCACATTCCCTATCCCTACCCCATCTACTTGTAATCTATATTCTATATTCTGACTCTATTAGTTTGCTTATTCTAATTATTTCATATCAGTGAAATCATACAATATTGGTCCTTTTCTGCCTGGTCTGTTTCACTCAACATGATGTCTTCAAGGTTCACCCATGTTATGGCATTGATATCAGAACTTCATTCCATTTTTTGGCCAAATAATATTCCTTTCTATATTTATACCACATTTTGTTTATCCATTCATCAGTTGATGGGCACTTGCGTTGCTACCATCCTTTGACAATTGCAAATAAGCTGCTATGAACATCAGTGTACAAATATCTGTTTGAGTCCCTGCTTTCAATTTATCTGGGTATGTACCTACATGCGGAATTGTTGGGTCATATGTCAATTCCTAACTTTCTGAGGAACTGCCAAACTGTTTTCCGTGGTGGTTGGACCGTTTTACAATCCCACCAGCAATGAATGAGTGTTCCTTTTACTCCAAATTCTCTCCATCAGTTAGAATTTCCATTTTTTTTTAAAAAATAGCCATTCTAATGGGTGTGAAATGTTATTTTCTTTTAGTTCTGATTTGTATTTCCCTGATGGCTAACTATGTTCAGCATCTTTTCATGTGCTTTCCTTGGACATTTGTATATCTTCTTTGAAGAAATGTCTATTCAAGTCTCTTGCCATTTTTAATTGGGTTGCTTGTCTTTTTGCTATTAAATTAAATTGAAGAATTTATTTATGTATTCTGGATATTAAATCTTTATGGGTATGTGGTTTCCAAACATTTTCTCCCATTGTGTAGGCTGTCATTTTACTTCCATGACAAGGTCCTTTGAGAAACAAAGTTTTAAATTTTCATGAGTTCCCATTTATCTATTTTTTTTCTTTCATTTCTTATCTTTTCTGTGTAAAGTCTAAGAAACCATTGCCTAACACCAGGTTCTGTACATTCTTCCCTATGTTTTCTTCTAGGAATTTTATAGTTCTGGCTCTTATATTTAGGTCTTTGATCCATTTTCAGTTGATTTTTTTGTATATGTTTTGAGGGGGCCTTCTTATTTTTTTGCAAATGGAGATCTGGTTTTCCCAGCACCATTGTGGAAGAGACTATTCTTTCCCAATTGAGTGGCCTTTATCCCTTTGTCAACCTTTTCGTAAATATATTTCATAACAAGGAAATAACTGAAACTGTGATACTGTAACCCATAATATTCTTTGAAATTTCCTATGTAACTACTTGTTAAATAGTACTTTGAAAATTATCAACTTTTGCATACATGTTAAATTTCACAATAAGGAAATAACAAACTGTGGAACTGCAACCCATAACATTCTTTGAAATTTGCTTTCTAACTACTTGTTAAATTGCACTTGTAAAGTTATCACTTTTATGCATATATGTTATATCCCACAATTAAAAAATGAAAAAAAAAATCAGTTGGCCATAAATGTGAGGGTTGACTTCTTAGCTTGCAATTCTATTTCACTGGGCTATATGTTTGTCCTTTTGTCAGTATCACACTCTTTTCATTGCTGTGGCTTTGCAATAAGAAGTTTTTTTTGTTTGTTTGTTTTTTCATTTTTTTTTAACTCAGTTTTATTGAAATATATTCACATACCATACAATCATCCATGGTATACAATCAACTGTCCACATTACGATCATATATTATGCATTCATCAACACAATCTATTTCTGAACATTTTCCTTACATCAGAAAGAATCAGAATCAGAATAACAAAGAAAAGTAAAAAAAGAACACCCAAACCATCCCCCCATCCCATCCTATTTATCATTTATTTTTGTCCCCATTTTTCTACTCATCCATCCACACACTAGATAAAGGGAGTGAGATCCACAAGCTTTTCACAATCACACTGTCACCCCTTGTAATCTGCATTATTATACAATTGTCTTCAGGAGTCCAGACTACTGGGTTGGAGTTTGGTAGTTTCAGGTATTTACTTCTAGCTATTCCAATACATTAAAACCTAAGAGGTGTTATCTATATAGTGCATAAGAATGTCCACCAGGGTGACCTCTCGACTCCATTTGAAATCTCTCAGCCACTGAAATTATTTCATCTCATTTTGCATCCCCCTTTTGGTCAAGAAGATAGTCTCAATCCCATGATGTCGGGTCCAGATTCATCCCTGGGAATCATATCCTGCGTTGCCAGGGAGATTTACACCCCTGGGAGTCGGGTCCCACATAGAGGGGAGGGCAGTGAGTTCACCTGCCGAGGTGGCTCAGTTAGAGAGAGAGAGAGGGCCACATCTGAGCAACAAAGAGGTACTCAGGGGGAGACTCTTAGGCACAATTATATGCAAGTTTAGCCTCTCCTTTGCAGTAACCAGCTTCATAAGGGCAAGTCCCACGATAGAGGGCTCGGCACATCAAACCTCCAGTCCCAATGTTTGTGACAACATCAGTCCAGATGAGGAATTCCAACACTTCTGCACCTTCCCCCAGCTCCTTGGGGTGGGGGGGAGCTGTATATATATTTTTTACTCTCTGCCCAAATTACTTTGGGATGTGTCACTATATCACTCTATCCTATACTAACCTACCGTATCTCACTTCCTATTCAAAGTTCCATGTAATTGCGGTGTTTGAACAAACTGACTGTAGAGTTATACTGTTTAGAAAATATAGAGCCTGTACCAAATAGACATCTCTTCCCTTGGTCTCACTGGAAGTTGACATTTTAAAACACAGTCAGTTTGGACCTTTATCCTTTGGCCTGGTTTGCCCTAGTCTTAACCAGATCTGCTTCATTCATATCACTAATTGAAGTCTGGGCTCTTTTTCAGCTTTTTTTTTTTAACAGTTGCTGTATTCGCTAATACTGACATTCATATCTGCTGAGCTCTAGCTCAGAGTTTCAGGTGTCTCAGAGATATGCATTGTTCCAGAGACCAATCAGGTTATACACTGAGGGATCTGCATCTCAAAGTTTAGAGATAGGCATTACAATTCAGGAATAGAGTTGACTGCTGTAAGAGCTTACAATCTGGGGACAATTATAATAGTCATTTCCACGTTAGGCTATGTTCTAAGATTCAATTCTGAGTTTACACATTGCAGTTAGTCCATATCAGTGAGGCATTATAGTGTTTGCCTTGGTGTAATAAGTTTTAAGATCAAGAATTGTCAGTTCTCCTACTTCATTCTTCTTTTTCAAGATGGCTTTAGCTATCCAGGGCTTCTTACCCTTCCATATAAATTTGATGATTGGCTTTTCCATTTGTGCAAAGAAGGTTGTTGGAATTTTGATTGGGATTTCACTGAATCTATAAATTGCTTTGGGCAGGATTGACAACTTCACAGTATTTACTCTTCCAATCCATGAACATAGTGTGTCTTTCCGTTTATGTAGGTCTTCTTTGATTTCTTTTAGGAATGTTTTGTACTTTTCTGGGTACAAGACGTTTACATCCTTGGCTAGATTTATTCCTAGATATTTGACTCTTTTAGTTGCTATTGTGAATAGAATTTTTCTTGATTTCTTCTTCCAATTGTTTATAGCTTGTGTATAGAAAAACTACTGATTTGGGGGTGTTGCTTGTATATCCTGCCACTTTGTTGAATTCATTTCTTAGCTCTAACAACTTTGCAGTGGATTGTTCAGGATGTTCTATATATAGGATAATATCATCTACAAATAGGGAAAGTTTACTTCTTCCTTTCCACTTTGGATGCATTTTATTTATTTTTCTTGCCTAATTTCTCTGGCATCCAGTACAATGTTGAATTACAGTGGTGACAGCTGGAATCCTTATCTTGTTCCTGATGTTAAAGGGAAAAAGCTTTCAGTCTCACCATTTAGTAGGATAGCTGTGTTTTTTTCATATATGCCCTTTATCATTTTAAGGATGTTTCCTTTTATTCCTAGTGCTCAAATTTTTTTTATCAATTCAAATGCCTTTTCTGCATCAATTGAGATGACCATGTATTTTTTTCTTCATTCTGTTAATATAGTGTATGCATTAATCGATTTTCTTGCGATGAATCGCCTTTGCAGAACTGGGATAAATCCCACTGGATCATGGTGTATAATTCTTCTAATGTAATTCTGGATTCAAGTTCCTAGTATTTTGTTAAGGATTTTTGTATCTATATTCAGAAGAGATATTAGTCTATAATTTTCTTGTGCTAGCTTTTCCTGGCTTTCGTATGAGGTTGATGTTGGCCTTGTAGAGTGAATTACGGAGTGTTTCCACCTCCTCAATTTTTTTGAAGCAATTGAGCAGAGCTGGAGTTAAATTCTTCTTGGAATGTTTGGTAACATTCCCCTCTGATGCCATCTGATCCTGGGCTTTTCTTTGTTAGGCAGTTTTAGATAACTGACTTAATCTCTTCGCTACTAATTGGTTTGTTGATTTCTTCTTAAGTCAGTGTAGACAGTTTGCATGTTTCTTAGAATTTGTCAATTTCATCTAGGTAATCTAATTTATTGGCATACAGTTATTCATATTATCCTCTTATAGTCTCTTTTATTTCAGAGGGGTTGCACTGCTCTCTTTTCCCTACTGTAAATTACTATATAATTTTCCCATATAAATTACTTTACAGGACATTACATCCAACTTATAGAAAAGCTATTATTCTATATATTATATAACAAAGTATGTGCAGCCTTTGGTATGATTATTCTACCATAGATCCCAGTTTTGTTCATATAATGTATCAGTTTAGGAAAAATGCATTCAGGAACAATATCAGGCTATTACAGCCTGTATTGATTTTTTTCTTGGCCTTTGTTCTGTGGATAGTAACCAGTAATGAGATAAACTGCAGGACGTAAAACAAGTTTCACCATTATTTTTGCTTATAAAACTGGTCCCATGACTATTAGATGGAAGAATTAAAAATAAAATCATCTCAATAGTTGTACATTCTTTTTTTTTCATTTTTGATAAAAGTATTGGGAACACACTAGGCACCCTCTAAATATTCTTTAAGTGACTACATGAATAAATAAATGAATAACTGAAATTCCCCAATAAACTAGAAATAGAAGCTTATATTTTCAACAAGATGAGGGATCTGTATCTTGCAATTAAACAATGTTAAAATACTGAGGACAATTCCAAAAAAATAAGAAGTGCCTAGTAATTCCAAAAGGACAATAAAAAGAATGTGAGTAAAAATATTAGAAAGTCGTTTTCTTTTTCAATAATTTACATGATGTTACTGTCTAATAAAGAGAATAAACTGAAGAAAAACATTAGAAATTGTAATGTTTAGCTACTGAGTCACTTTCTGAAAAGAGTATAGAAATAAAAAATACTATTTTTATATTTCAGGAATAACTAGTTGGAAAATATGACAAAAGATGCAAGAAAAATAAAAATACAGGAATAAACAAATTTTCAGAAATTTTATCAAGAATCAAAAGATGTTTTAGGAATACAAGGTAATATTGGAACAGAAAGGAAGAATATATTTACAAAGAGAAAGAATAAATATTCTAAAGATGCCAATTATCCACAAATGTAATTATAGTCTTCTGGGGTTTCCAAATGCATTGGGCAAGATAGGGGAACAAATGGAATGAAGAATAAGAGAAATATACCAAATTATAAGAGCATTGCAATTACATAGTTTTAATTTTAGTAGTAGTAGTAACATTATTAACAACTAACATTTCTAAAAGATATGCTATCTGTCAGGCATTATGCTAAGCATTTTATATGGATCATGTTATTTAATAAGCTCATAAAAATTCTATGAGTTAGAGACTAGTATTATCACTACTTTACTAGTGAGAAGACTAAAGCTTGGAAAAGATAAATAATTTGTCCAAGAATTTAGATGTAGTAAGCAGCTGAGCCAGAGTTCGTGCCTAATCCGTCCCAGAGCCAAGCTCTTTTATGCTCTTTGTGGGGGTGTTGGGGGAGGGTGTTTCTAAGATATACAAATATTATTAAAAATAAAACTGAGGACAGTAGCTTAAAAGAAAACAGGGCTAGCAAATTCCCTCCATCTAATTTTTGGGGGATGGGAGTTTCTTAATTATCTGATAAAATTTTTTTTAATGTATTGATATTCTCCTTTTGAGATAGAGAACCAAAAAGCATGCCTTATCATTTTGCAAATGACATGATTTTACTATCTCAAATAAGACGGTTTGAACAGAGAATTAACTACACTAACATTAATATAGACAAAAGCTATAAGGTCAACTACTTAAAACCTAAGATTTAATTTAGTTTTTTTTGCATCCAGTGCCAGGCATTTTACAAACATGCAAATGCTAATTCTAAAGAAAAGGAAAAGATTGCAGAGGAAATTAAGGGGAAAAGAAGAGAGCATACAATGGAGGGGGAAAGGAAAGAAAGAAAGGATAGAGTGAACATAAAAGAAGAGAACCAATGTTCCCCTATATTCAAATTATTAAACCAAGTTAACTCATTTAGTTTTGTTGTTGATTTTGTGCATTATTGTGAATGGTATGCCAGGAAACACTATTACGGGTTACTAGGTGTTCCATGATTACTGAGCATTCAATTTTGGCCATGGCTAGCATCTTTCTTTTTTTCTGGATGAATTCTTTTTTCAGATTAAAAATAAACTGATCACAAAGCATGACTGTGGGGTTTATTCATAGATTGTGGGGTTAATTGCAAGCTATTAATATAAAATTTGGGTTGCTTGATTTACAAAAAAGCATTGGGTAGTTAAATTATTTTTTTTTCCCCTTCTTAAAAGGCATGCCATAGAAAACCATTAACTGTTTTATCCTGGTTCCCAAAAGACTTCATAAGTACCTCTAAATCAGAGACTACACATTACAATTCTTTTTTTACCCAGTAGTAGATACTGTAAGAAAAGTGGTCTCTCAGAGCTCTTGTTGATGAAGCTGATGGTGCTATTTAACATAATGGAATCTGTTAGTCCAGTTCTTTGAACATGTGATTGCCTATTAGGGACAAGGATTTTATAGGTAATGGAGATCAAAAATATTTATGACCAGGACCATGAACTTTAGAGTAATTAGAGAGTAATGAAGAAGGCAGTCACAAAACAAATCATTTCAATAGAGTAATAGCTACAGTGGTAGAGCAACACATGATTTTGAGTGGAATCACGTAATAAATCTCAGCAAGAGTAACAACTTTTGAAATGCCTGTGAATACTCAATAATGGTTTAAGGAGCATCCCTTATGTCTGAGCATAACAGCATAGTGCTAAGCTATAGGGATGGAGCACTCAGGAACTCAGAATTCCCTGTATTGACTCCACTTCTGTTTAAGATTTATTCTCTCCTTTATTTCAATTCATCAGATCTTTCTCTTTTTTTTTTTTCTATTGGAAAAAAGTTGTTTCTCCATATATTATTAAAATTCAAATGCCTGTCCCAACACCACACAATCTTATCCTGTCCCTATGACTCAAATAGTTTTTGGTTGTCTATTGACTCTGAACAAGTATGTTACATAGAATTCAAAGGGTCAAGAATGTCATATGCATAAATAATACTATATGAGGATATCTGAAACATTCCAAAATTTGTACCAGTGTGCTATTTGTGCCAGTCACAACACACCCAAAATGCAGATTTCTGTACAGAAGATGGACAAGCTTTTGCAAATGCTTTCTTTTTTTCTTTTTCTTTCTTTCTTTTTTTTTTTTTTTTTAATTCATTCATTTTCCATAGTGTCTGTCTTTGTTTCAGATGGGAAGTTAGAGAAATCCCTCTTAGGGAACTTTCATTGACTATAAGGAGTCATCAGTAAAAGAAGCTTAAGAAAAAAACAAATAATTCTCCCCTTGTTGCAAGTGTACCCCATGGTCATTTGGGTTTACTTGAGAAGGCTTACCTAGGACAATTCAATTCAGCTATGATTAGTACTTTGATATTTTGGCATACTGCCATTTGTAACACTGAATTATAAATATTTTAATCCTACATTATTAAAAATAAGTACAGATTAAAAAGGAAAAGGGTATGGTTTCACAGCAATAGAATGATCTACTGAACAATCAATGATGATCTACTTTAAACTGATTTAACAGAATTGCCTCTTCATCAAATGTTAAAGAAACAAACAGCAAGTAAGCAAACCATTCTCAGAAATCCCAGATAACATGGATTGTTCCTCTCTAAAATGGAAAATATATTTTGTGGTAATTTGGCATTTTCCCTAAAATCAATGAACACCCCACCACCACCACGAAAGGAAAAAAAAAAAACTGAAAGGTTAGATTTCATGACTGTTTTCTTTTTCTCTTTTTTTAAGGGCATTCATCATTTTTGCTACACATTCAGCTCTATTCAGTGCCAGCATGCCTGTCCAGCCAGGAAGAATGCATATTCCTTCCAGTTCTATGAATGCAAATATTTTACTCTAAAATGACCATTCCCTTCGGGGGAAAATTGCTTTCTAGGCTCTTATAAATATGAACAACCACTGGATATCATTTTGATTCCAGGTAGAAAATTAAATAATCAGAAAATATGAGTGTTGGGAAATTTTAATGTTAGCAACTATTTATAACTATCAATTTACCTGTTTTTCTGAAAAAATCAGAAGTTTTATAATGAAGACATTTTTTTCTTTTGTTATTAATATGCAGGATTATACAAATGTATACATATGTATATGTGTGTGTGTGTGTGTGTGTGCTTTTAAGTGTGTGTGTGTTTTCTTGTTGATAGAAGAGCAAACTGTGTTGACAAAAGTAGCACAGTGACCACTAAGGCCAGAAAGTTCATTTGCTCTAGTTATGCTGACAGTGTAGCATGAAACTGCTCCTGTACTCAACGTCTTGATAAATGTTTTCTATTTTAGAAACATGATTTCTCCAAGGTGCCCCTGGAGGAAGGCCCTTCAAGCTTTAGTGATTTCCTCTAAATGTTTAAAATCATACTCTCTGTATGTGTTCTGAGTAACAATTATCAGCTTCTCTCCCAGGGAAAAAAAAATGTGCTTACTCATTTTTCCCACTCTTATTGGTCTCATACTGTGTCTTGCTATTTCCTAAAATTGTGACTTAGTTTTACCCTTCAAGGGATAAAAATATTTGAGTATAGTAGTTCCTTTCTCAAATTTCAGAAGTGAGGGGAAAAAGACTAACAACTAGGTAATGCAGGAAAAAGAAGCTATGAAGTATTTTAAAAGAACTCTTCATATTACTAGAGGTTGGTATGATCTACAAATTTTTTTAACGTCGTATTTCTTTAACTTAGCAGGTATTAAAAAAAGAGATTTTTGCTATAATTAATATATATATATATTTTATTTAGAATTTAATACTACATAAAATTTTGGGTAAAATATCCAATATTAAGTTTGAAATAATGTTGTGAATTCATTTGCTCAATATAGCACATTCAAATGGTCATCCTATGCTAACATGGATATTTAATGGCATGACAAATTGCTTATAAGTAAAAAAAATCCAAAATAACATGAGGAGTATGATCCTAATATGTAAAAAAAAAAAAAAAAAAAAAAAAGCCTATATGCATAGAAATGTGTAGAGAAAAAAAGATTGCAAAGTGACTCCTAAGTGGTGGTGTTATACACGTTAAAAAATAAATGTAAAATAAACAAGGACTGAATATAACTGAAAAATAATTACAAAAAATTAAACCAATATATTTTATTATATAAATTTTTTAACATACATACAGCACAAAGTATCGTCACTACATACAATACAAAGTATCATCACTAAAAAGGCAGAAATATTTGCCACGAATTCAAAAGTTTAATGTCATCATATATGCTGAGCTCTTAAAAGAAAATCAATAAATATTTCTATGAACTAAACAGTATAAATGACAAAAACTTACAAGAATACATTTAACTTCAAAGAAATATACATGAATATAAAAGACTATTAAAATAAATATTATATTGCAGTAAGGGCTATTTAAATCAGCATCCTATTGGTGGGAGTTTATACTGATACAAACTATATGAAAAACAATATCTCAAAACTTCAAATATTCACACCAGTAATATTCCATTTGTTGGAATCTAAGCAAACAAATCAGAAACGTAGAAGAAGTGTCAAGATATTCAGTGCAATGGTCTTTATGATTCCAAAAAAAGAAGAAAAAAAGGAAATAATCAACAACTGGGAAGTAATTCAATAGATTATGGTATGCATGGAAAAATGTTACATAAGTAAAATATCTAATGATATGTGAAAATAGCCACATGTTCTATTGAGATAAAAGTTGAATACTAAACATAAATAGATATGGATGTATACTCTTATGTATACCTAAGTGTTACTGTGTCATAAATATATAAATTAGATGGAAGAGACATTAAAATATTAACATTGTATATCCCTGAATGGAAAAATCACAGATTTTCCTACTTCTTTACACCTTTCTTTACACCTTGTAGTTTCCAAGTATTCTGCAATTTTTTAATTACAAGAAAAGTAAATACTTTTTAAATTAAAATAATTTTGAATACAAAATATAGTTTATCATAAGCCCCTTTTTATTATTAATAATTTATTAAAGCATAGGCATTAAAGAGTTTTCATCACGCTAAAGAATTTTCAAAGGAGAGAGTAATTAAAAATTCTTCAGAAACGGTTTTCCTTACTGCATGTTGAGACCATTTCCTTACCCAGAGATGAGTGGGTGTCTATCAGTGACCACTTCTAATTCCTTTGAGTCCACAAGTCTTTAGCTTTGTTGCAAACATGAAAACATAACTGCCTCCAGGTAATTAAGAAAATGATACATTGTAATGTAAAAGTTCTGTAGGCACATGTAGGCACATCCTAACTTTTAAGAGCTTTTCTAGACAATCGAACATTTCTTGAATAACTACGTACTACTACATGTAAGGCACTGTGATAATCATTCTTACATTGATTATCTAGTGAAATCCCTGTAGGATTTATATGTAGGAATTCTTAACTTTGCCTGACAAATGAAGAAACTAATGCTCAGAAAGGCGATCAATTTACCTAATGTCACAGGGCTAATGAAGTGTATTGGAATGAGCTCTGTTTTGCACCAATTTAACTGAATTCAACAAAAATGTATTGAGCATTATTAGCATGTATCAGATGATATGGGAAACAGAAAGGCAAATAGATTCTGAACATACTATAAATGGGTGATCTTTGCTATCAGTAATCTAATCTTTAGAGGGAGAAGAGGGTATAGTCATACTAGTTTTGCAAGATGGAATTGCTATTAACAAAGATACTATAATGTGCTAAGGAAGCATAGCTGGGTTTTATTTCGATTTCAGAAGACTGCATGGTAGAGACAGTGTTTTAGCCAGGTGGAGGTGGCAGACCTTTTAGAATAATGTAAGTGAGGACCAGAAGATACGAAGTCATAGGTTACTGGGCATTTGTTTGGTGAGAATGTACATAGAGTTGAATATCATTCAGTTATCTGTTTATGCAAAGCAGAGGTAGAAGATATGACCTAAATTTTTTAACTGTGTTGAATTAAAAAAGATTTGGTGTCAATTCTATAACATACATATAGTAAACACACACATCAGAAGTACATGAATAGGAAATTCTAAGGATCCACACATTCTTGCTCCTTATTTTGGTAGCATACCTTTAAATTCTACATTTAGAACTAAAATTCTTTGATATAAATTAGCTAGAATTCATTTCTAGTTAATTTGTTAGAGCCTAAAGCATGTCTAATAGATTCCTGAAATATTTTAAAACCATGTAAAAATTCTACTCAGTCTTTCAAATAAAATATCATTATATCTTAAAGTTGTTGAATAGTTTGTAAGACCTTCTCAAATGTATTATTTCCATTTTTATTCCAACTGATTTTATGTGTTTTTTGTAAAGTAGTTATTAACTCCTTCATAAGGACTGGGCAGTCTTTTATGATATTTCCTCATTTATTATAAGAATCAAATACATTTCTAACATAATTTATGACTATATGTGCTTGGTTGTAGAACAATCAACTTCCCACCTCAATACATTTGGGATATTTTAAATATATATTGTGAAATACAATAAATAAAACTAAATGTTTTTATTAAAAGAATATACCAAAATATCTATTTCAGCAGACCTAATTCATTTTATCAAAATTTTCTACCACACTTGGAAAGAAAAAAAGATCAATAAACTGCATTAATGAAAACATCTGTAACTGTTTATTGGCGCTCCTCCATCAGCATGAGATAACAAGTGCTGCACACAATTTGGGTAGTGAGAATTTAAGTGGCCAACCCATTTTAAGATCCTGACAGTGAAAACAGCTGTTAGTTGCAATGTCTGGGGATTATCCAACAAGGTGGAGATTCTTAATGCTAGTAGGTAATGATTTTCTAAGGGCAGTTAAACAACGCCTACCTCCCAGAATGCTTCAGAAGTGAAAGCCCAAACTTCTAAAATAGAATCACAACGAAACTCATTCCTAAGAGATGAGTGTACATGGGTAAATGACTGGTTTTGCTACATAGAAAATTACTTTATGGAAAATAAAAAGAATAAAAAGAAAGGAGTTCATGTTTCTGTTCCCTTTTCAGCAGTAACCATTCTTTCTTCCCTTCTCTCCTCTCAGTTTCTGGCACCTTGTTGCTATGTTGCTACATGGATGGCCATAGTCACCTCTTGCCTAGATTTCCTCCTACTTCTCAATTCTTTCTCAGGTTCCTCTACTGCTTTTTCTTCAACATCTCAACCCATAAATGTTGGAGGGCTTCTTCCCTTTTTCATGTGTGCTCACCTCTAGTTTCTTCTCTAGTCTCATGGATTTAAATATCATGTGTCAAGGAAATTCACAAATATATATTTCCAGAATCAATCTCTCCCTCTATTCCAAATTCTTATTTCCTTCTGACTTCTAGACATCTCCACTTCTAGACCATATAGTTGTCTCTAACTTATCATGTGTGCAACTAAGCTCCTGATAGTCACTCCAAAACTGATTCTTCAAAATGTCTTCTCTATTTCTGAAAGGTATGATTCCATTTTTCTCATTTTTCAAAATAAGTTCCTTGGAATTATACTTGCCCCAGGAATTGGGCTTTATGCCTCTGCAATGACCAATCATTGGAGGTGGGCAAGCCTGGAAAGAGGATAAGAACTTGGGTGATGCAGTTCCACCTAGTTGAGGACCCAACGGTTCTCAGCTGCTGGCACGATAAGTGATTCCATTAGAAAAAGATGGGATTTGTGTTACATGTCACTGCATCAGCTACAAATACCAACTAGAGACAAATGAAAATTTTGATGACACACAAGTTAATTTTATAACTTTCACAAGGTAATCATCTACCCAATCATATTTAGCCAGGAGTTTTGAGGTTCTGTGCCTCGACGTTTACCTGGGCTGCCATACAATAAATACAGGATGCACTGAGAATTAGAATGTCAAAACCACATTAAGTTAATCCGCTCCCACAGTGCATACACAGGACATTAGCATAATGTTGCAATAATATTGAAATATATGAAGAGCAAGGAAGAAGAGAAACATAGCTCTGATTTTTAACACCTCTTGAAAAGTAAAATAATTTAACATTTGTGTCACCTTCACTGCAGTTTTCTTGTTGAACCCTCATTGGCTTATTTAAAAATAAAGTACCAATTATAATGGGTAGTTTCTACTGCATTCTCTGAAGTATAGCTTTTTCTTAGGAATGCTGAAGCTCCATTCTTTTTTTTTTCTCTTTGGAATTAATGGTGTATGGGTAAAAGAAACAGTTATATAGACCACAATGGATGAGTGTTACTTAAATTAAAAACTACATATACAATATCCTGTAATGAACGGCTAAGGGAACTGGGAATATTTAGCTGGAGACGTAAATATTCAGGGAGGACATAAAAAGCCTTTCCATATATTTGAGGAGTTTGCAGGGGGATAGCAAATTTTAGAATCAATATCATTGGTTTTAAGTGTCAGAACTACTATCATTGAGAAAAAGCTACAGAAAGATTTCTTTTAATACAGGAAAGAATTTTGTGATGATTAAAGATATCAGACAATGTAATGAATTCCCAGAAAAGTGGGAAATTCCTTGGAACTGGAGCTTATTAAATGTAAGATAGGTAAATATTTTGTGGGAATGATGCAAACAGGGCTCAAGCAGTTCTAGACGGTCTAGTTTAACTTTAAGATCTTTTCCAAAACAAAGATTCTATGATTCTACTTATTCTTTTACGATAGTGAACTGAATTTGAAGCAAAGTTTGGACACTGCTGATTTAAAGGGGAAAAAAGAGAGACAAGAGACAGAAGAGCGACAGAAAGAGGCAGGGGCAGAACAATGGATTAAATTCATGCTACATTTTCACAGTTTAGAGAATAAGTAAATTGCAGTTCAAAATGAATCCAAAGCTAACTTTCTACTGGCATTAGTACCAAGCCAGAAAAATGTTGTGATTCATTGAACTTATCCACCTAAATAAGTTAATGTATTTGAGCCAAGATTATCAAGACCCACCTTCCTCTGCCTCCGATATAATAGCAATGGGGTGGCAGGTGGGGGCAGGGGAAAGATCAAAGAGAAGCTTTTTTCTCTGATGGGCAGTAGTAGGAAGGATTAGGGTGTGTGTGGGGAGTTCCATAATTAAAAAGGTATGATCCATTACCAATCACAAGGGATTTTTTGGTAAGCACCATATCTGATTTGTTAGCAGTTTCAGTACAACTTATCCCTCTCTCTGGGTAAGGAAAGACGAAGACCCTGGAAGTTGATGCAGAGTTCTGGAGGCGCCACAGTCACCCACACCTGAGGGGAAGTGTGTATTGACTGAGGGTTTGGGAGAACAGAGTAGGTGGGGTTCATTTTTATTTCTTCTTGTTTGCACACCTAATAAGTAAGCTCTTCTTTTCTTTTAGGTGCCTAGTATTGAAGAACGTTTAAATCAGTCAAACCAGTTATTGACAATAAAGACTAGGTAAGAGGGAATTCAAATAAACTGTAAATTACTGACTTTGATCTCAGAAATAATTTTGCAATAGAAACTTTCTACCATGCATTAGAATTGGAATGGTTTACAATTAGAATGACAATCAAGAAACTGGGCCATACATTTAAGAAAAGATGCCTGGGTCTTGCAATCTTTGGAATTTCAGTTTGAATCAGCATCCAAAATCCAATGGTTTTTTAATGAACAATGCCTAGCCACTTTGGCTTATAAATGTAATATGTAATACTTCACCTTATTTGCTTTATTTAAATCTTCATAAGCTTGGTTGGAAATTGTATTTTAATGGTTTAATGATATATTCCCCCTTTGTTACTTATGAACAATGAAGTGAGACCATATGTATATAAAATTTCTGAGCTGTTCCTAGATCTAAGAGAAATTTTAATAAAGTTGAGTCTGGATCAGACATTATATTTTCTCTGGGTTAATTCATGATTAGTGCATTTTATTTATTTTTTTTATTGTCTTTCTTTCTCTCTTTCCTTTGATCATCTTAATTTTTGCTATATAAATGTATATACTTTTTTTCATTTTAATTGTGTAATTTCCATCTTTATTTTGGAACTGTTCCTTGGCTGAGTAATATAATGCTACACTTAAGTAATTTACATTAATTACATTAATTTTTGCATACTTGTAAAATATGAATATTTTATCTTAGTAAGAATATAAAAGCAAGAAAAAGAAGGTATATTTGTGTCTTTTTGATTTGAATTTTTATAAATCTAAATACATGTACATTAATAATCAAATACATGGGGATTAATTAGTCTCTGCAAAATAGGTTACTGAAGACGAAAAAATAAATTGTTGACCTTTAAGACTTAAGGAAATATGTGTATTTAGAGTTTTTAAATAATTTTCATCTGTAAGCGTGGCTGTTCCATTAGATAAAATTATAGTTTTCAATTATAAAGTTAATATAACTGAAATAATAATGAAAGTGAAAATGTAAAATTTTTATAAAATATTTACATGGATGAGTTCAAAGTTATTTCTCCAAAATAAATTAATATAAAATGGCATGAATATTTGGATACTATTACATGTATTCATTTTGGTTTAATTTCCAAATTTAAATAATATACTTCAACAAAAACAACACACCTGGAAGAAAGGAGAATATAAAAGTTATGACTGTTAATGCTAATGAAATAGTAAAAAACAAAGCAAACCAAACACCATACCTCTTAATATGTTTGCCACCAGGGAACATAAAGCTAAAAAGATATGCTTGTATGAATGCATTTGACATTTATGTCACTCTTGAGATATAAAACAGAATTCGGGTAGCTGTAATATTATGCATAAACCTATTTTACCTCTCCAAATGATCAGAGGTATTCATCACTTAGTCCGCTAAGGTATAAAACTGCAGAGATAAATAATTTTTCTGTTATTTGTGTCGCTGAGAGAGTATACAGAAATGTTACCATTTCCTCAGACTATTTCTCTGATGTCGATTAAACAAATGAGAAATATATTAGATTCTTTTAAAATCAGATTAAAAATTTAGAAAATGCAAAGTGATCTACAAATGATGTGAAAATTATCAACCAACCTATATTTGTTTGAATTCTAGAATTATACTGACATTAGTAATGGAAATTTCTAAGAATAGTTGGCTTATTTTTTTTAACCTCTGTATCTTATTTACCTGCATTTCAAACTCGTTGAACCATTCCTCTCTTCCTGCAGAAACTTTTACGTTCTCTGTAAATTATGCAAATTTCAAGACTTGCAGGATAATTCTAGAAGTGGTTACCTCTTCTGCAGTAGATTACCCACTAGATAGACTAAGAATTTGATATCTGATATTTGAAGTATATTCATCAAGTGTTAGCTTAGAATTATTTGAATTCCTTGCATTTGACGTATATTTTCATATTAAATTGTCTCTATGTTGAATTATACAGAGTGGTTGGTGGTAGGTCTTGATATTTTCTGCATATAGAGCCTCTAAGGATTAATCTGGCCATTGTGAATCTTTCGGATCTTTGCCACTTTAAAGAACACAAGTAAAATTATACAAATTGTCTAGGTTGGAACTTGCTATTCAAAGTGTATCTGAGGGTCACAGGCATTGTTTTTATCTAGGAGCTTGTTACACATGCATATTTTCAGATTTCCCTTGATTTTCAGAACCTGCATTTTAACAAGATGTCCACGTGATTTGTAAGCACATTAGCTTTGAGTAGCGTAAATGTCCAACTAAATAATTGCCTGTTTGATATTAGTGGTCATGATTTTAAAGTGAATCCAGTATTTTTTTCTAGCCCTTTTCAGCCAACATCCTAATTAACAGCTCCTTTTGGATATCTTTTAGACATCTCAGACTTCAGTTCAAAACAGTATTTTTGCTGAGCCTCTGGAATTAATCTCCCCACTTGCCTTCCCCATCTTGGCAAATGGCACCACCATTCACTCTGCAGCTCAAGTTAGATATTGAGGAGTCAGCCCTGATTCCTTTCAGCCTCTCCCAAACAAGTTCCAATCCATTAGTAAGTCCCCTGGACTCTACCACCAAAACCTATCCCAAATCTGCCTGCGCCTTTCCTTCTTCTCAGCTGCTATCCTAATCAAAACTCCATCATCTACGGCTGGATGATTTTAACAGCCTCCTCATTGCTCTCTTTCTTTCCACTTTTGAAGTCATTTAGTGACTTCTCTGACTTCTGACAATGATTAAAACTAACTAGAGCAACACACATTTTTAGGAGACTTAAAAACCATCTGACCTAAAGCATAATTAGTGGAATTTGGGATGTTTTGAACTTAAAAGATAAGCCTGGAGTTGGGAGGAGGATAATTTTATTTCTACCTTTAAGTATTTGAAAGACAATCACTGACTTTTTCTGAGTGCCACAAAGCCACATGCTGGGCTGGACACTTGAAATCCATTATCTCCATTTCTCAAAATAACATTCCAGAATAGCTGCATAATCTCCATTTCCATTTATTCACAATCTCCACAGCCATGAAAGTTAGAACTATGACAAAGAAATGATATAAGAAATAACTTTCAATTACAGCAGTCCTAAAGCATGGACTTATTTGAGAGGTACAAGTTGAACATCACTTGAAATATTCATGATAGTAAAGATGGTCACTGTCACAAGATGTTGTGGAGAAGGTTCAAGCATCAGCTGGGTGTTTGGGCTAGATGATGACCAATGTTTATAAAATCACTGGATTTCCATGATTCTGTGATTCATTGAATGCTAGGCTACTTGGACAGTTTGGAAATTCACTGATTCTCCATTTGGAGCAGTGTGAAAACATTCTGTGGTGGGACTGGATAAAGCAGTTTCCACCAGGTTGGTCAGGGGCAATCAAATGACTAAGGAGGTGCAGAAGTGTGTGAAATTTCAAAAGTATCTGTCAAATGAGTCTTGTTTCTGTGGCTGTTAATGGCTTTTCAATGAATTTGGTGCTGTAAGAAAAATGAACGAGATTTCAAACTAATGTATTCATTACACAAATTAAAGGATTTGTCAAATTTCACACAGCCAAATAGTGGCAGTTAGAAACAGAAACTACATTCCTGGTAATTAGTGCTGGTAACAATCCCATTATACCATAGTGCTCTACATTGGGATACTCCATATATTTTTATCCTTTGGTGCTTTAATTTCTTGAAATCACTTTGCAGACTACTGTTTTTTCTCTGATTCCTAGGCTTTAGCCACACTTAAATACTTTAAGTTTCCCAAACTGTCAGGCTTACTCAAGACTGTGCCATGAATAAGCTCTTTCCTTTGCCTAGAATACATTTTCCCCTTCTCCCTCTGACTAATTCACACCTAACTTTCTACTACAGATAAATTTCTACTTCTTCTGAGAAATCTTTCTTTCATTGCCACTTTTTAAGTTTGCTGCTCTTTATTGCAGAACTGATCAATGTAGTTTGTAGTTTGAATCAATGTGGTTTGTTTAATTTTCATTTCATCTGCTCATTGATAGCAGGAACTCTGCATTTTTCATTATTGTAATCATTAACATCAGGTCTAGAGATTCAAACCTGTTTGTTGCACAAATTATCAAATAACAAATTCATCCTAATACCAACTTGAGTTTTTGACTTGTTCTCAAAATAAAGTCCTGGGACCTGCTGACTTTTTGATGCTTAATATGGTAGGAATTATTCAAAAGAATGATTTGAACTATGTATATGAGAAATTTATGTAGCTCCCTAGTTCGTATTTCAGCAAATAATCTTTGATTGGATCAATTTTAGCTATTCAATGAACTATAGCGAAATACAAAGGAGATCCCTGAAATACATTTAACAGACCAGGAGACATCACTAAGGGTAGAGGTTTGAGTTTTGGGACTATTACAATTTTGCTCTTTCCTAAACTCCTTTGGCTCTACTGATGGAATCATGAAACTGCACTATGTTTCTTATTATTCTTTAACTACTTCTCTCATTAAAACTGAAATTTCTACAGAGGACAGGATCATGCCTTAGGAGGCATAGACTTATGTAGCCTATACTTAATAAATGATGAACAGTTTAGTACTTAAGAATCCATTTATAACTTTTTTGAATACTGTGGATATTTAAAAATAAATATTTAGTTACCTAAATCACTAAGTCCTCAGAGCAGTAGGATATATATTAATATACATTGATATACATTTTCAGTAGGAACATTCTGCTCTTGAATATTTATTTAAAATTCTAAACTGCAATATGTCAGGACTCTAGTAAATTATGACAGATTAATCATAGGTCTAACCCTCTCCAGAGTCCCTAAATGACATAAAATTATTTTTAAAAGACATTTTTAAAATGAGTACAAAGAAAAGTGAAAGTGACAAAATGGCAATAAACTTAGGAGATGAGAGTTCGATGGACAAGTGGTAAAGATGTAATAGACTGAAAAGGGTACACAGTAAGCCAAAAGAGGGAGAAATTAAGAAATCAATCAGTTTCAATTTCTGAGGAGGACCTCAGAAATTTAGCATAAATATTGATGTTTCAATAGTGGGGATATCGAAAGGCTGTATAAGAAATACTTGGGAATAACCTCAATTACCCCTTCTTCTTTGTCCTGCGAAGTAAGATGACTATGCTTTCCCAACTCATGCTGAGATTACAGGTTTACTCTTTGGAAACACAGAACCAAAATGATGCTGGACTCAGAAAAAAATCCACATAGCCAAGAGTAGGGGTGAAGCACCATACTGAAATTCTAGGTAATATGTAAAGTTTTCATATTGAAGAGCAAGTCCCTCTTCTACTTCCTCAGCTTGATTACCAGAATTTTTGCATCCCAATTTTTACCGCACCACAGGTAAGAAATTCAAGTGTTCCTCCCTGGAGTCTTGACTAGCCTGTGAGAAAATATGTGTTCTGCCATTGAAGAAATGGTTCACTATCTTATCATGGAACACTAAACCTCACTGGTTAGAAAGCTGTACCAATACACAGTGTTTCCAGTTAGTATTCTTTTAAATTAAGAATCAGTTAAAAATATAAAACCCATGACAGTTGAAAGACTGTAACTCAAAAATAAAGAAACCAAAACAAAACTGCATAATAAAAATAAAGAAATCAAAGACAATGTTTGATACACTAGAAAATATTTTTTTAAAAATAAAAACTACAAATATCTTCACAGGGATATGAGCAGATAATACATCCATGATAAAGTGAACTGGATTCTATGAAAATATATGAAAGTAGATACTTGAAGTTGAGAAAATAGATACTTGAAGTGGAGAAAAATTTTAAAAGTGACAAAACCGTTGGATGAAAAAGTTGAAGAATTATTCTGCAAAGCAGAATTGTTAAAAGTTAATGGAAAATAAGAGACACAAGATAGGAAGATTATATGATTGACTCTGGAGGTACTATGCCCAAATAAAGGAAACTACTCCAGAAAAGAAAAAAATTAGAGGAGGAAATTAAGCAAAACATAAAAATAACAAATTTCTCAAAATTGAAGAATAGAGATTTCTAGATGGCAAGGTCTCTAGATCAGAGGGGCACATAACAATATATGTCACACACACACACACACACACACACACACCAATGGCATCAGACTTTTCAAAAGCATTACTAGAAACCAGAAATGTCAAAAAATGGTGAAAAATATTCACACTTGGAGTTTAATATCTAGCCACTCCATCACATACCCATTTTCAGGTACACACTGTTACAAAAAATATGCCTCCTAAGCATCCTTTAATAGGAAGTTACTAAAGAATATGCATCACAAAAACAAGTGAGTAAATTAAGAGAGAGAGTATCATGAAATAAAAGACCCTAAACAGGAAAAACAGATATAAATAATTCCCAGGATGTTAATAAGGGAAATATCATGATCACAGCTTAGTAGCAGACCGAGAGAAAGCTGTGCACATAGGAACAGGAGTATATAGTTCTCCAGGTGGTGTGTCTCCAAGACCCAAAAACAAAATGAAGAATTATCTGGGGTGACTGATTACAGAGAGAGGAATTGTATAGTTCTATTTGAGTTTGGAAAATGATTTTTTTTCATTTGACAAATAGTCATTGAACTTTTAATGTGTTTTGAGTGCTTTTCTAGACTCTAGAATATTCTGCCCTCCTAAAGTATGTGATCAAGGCAAGGAAAAAAAAAACACAATTAGGTAATTATAAACTCCAGATAAACAAAACAAAATTCTGACAAGAAAAAAAAAATGTAACCATAGTAGATTACATAGCACAGCTAAGAATAATCTTCACATAACCATAATAATTTATACACTGGATTTTGATTAAGCAAAAATTATGCCAAAACTCTTTTAACTTTTTTTTTCTTTTGATGTTGGGACCTGGGAATGGGAAGATAGAGGATAAGAGAAATAAATCTTTATCTTCCATAGCAGAAGGCCAATAGTATCAGAATTTTTTTTTAAGTTAAAAGCAACATAAAGCAACCTGCCTCTCTTCAATTTCTAATACCTAACCCATCATATCAACACCCTTTCCTAATGAGATTGAGCCAGCCCTCCCTCTGAATCCCTCTCTGCCAAGTCCTACAGGGTAGGTCACCAGAGTCAGCATATGAAACAGAATATATTTGCCTTCCCCCAATTAAATGGTATCTAAAATCAAATCTCCCATCATAGAAATGTTATAAATATTGTAATATAATGACCTATGGAAGCAAATATTGCAAATACTGAGGAGGATTGGAGTGGTGTAAATAAAAATAATGGAAGACAGGACTGGGAATTTTCTTGTGCCATAGTTCGATGTGAAAAAAAATGTAAGATTTTATTTTTAAATAGCAATTATTTTTAAAATACTTAATTGTTTGCAACCTTTAAAATAGGTGGAGAGTCCAAGCTCAATGATCCAAACAGTTGCCGACAGCAAATCTAAAACCTTTCAAAAGAACTTTATTAGGCATATATTTTTCTGAAGACTTAATTGACTCCCAGTCAATTTGGGAGTTCAGACTATGGAGCTATATCCTTCTTACAGACTAGTCACAAATAGCATTCTTGATAGGTTTTATATTACTACATTAGAATGTATATGTGTTTTTTAAAAATAATTATTCTATGACAATCTTTCTATCTCTCTACATGTAAAATATTTAAATTATGGGCCTTGGGGCAAGGCTGCATGATATTATGGATAAGAGGCATATTTTGGAATCACTAAATCTATACTTTGGGTCTAACCTAGAATTACTGCCTATTATTATTCATCAATTAATGGTATTATTCCTAGAAATGTGGATAATATAGAATGGAAAAATATATTCCCCTATCTTTAGCTCTCTTCAATTAGCATAATTTACTCCACATTTTTTCTCCCTTACTGTGTCATACATGGAGAGTTTTGAAATTTTTCATACACATAAGTTACACTACAGCATTGATTCATGGGAAAATGAGATCAAATAATATTATTTCTAACACATTTTGCTTTCAATATTATTAAAATAAATCATTGGTTTCTATTCTACATTGTGACTAGCAAAGTGATCAATAAAAAATAAATCTGTAAATAATAATTTCATTTATGTAATATAAACATAGTTGTTTCTCTTAATCCAATGATTAATAAAACATCTTATCCCAAATTTATTCTAAGTAACTTCTTTGAGGAAAGATATTACATTTTCTCATAATTTTTGAAAGTCAAATCCAAAAAAGTCAACTATTTAGATACACTGTTTTTGATTGATATATTATAATCTTCTTATGTTTGAATCCCATCCTCAACTTCTCCTAATTTATAATTTGAAAATTGAGTGTTTCCTAGATTAAGCAAAATAATGTTGACATACTATCTCTTCCTTATTAAGAGGAAAAAAACGTAATTTTGGAATTAAGTGTGTTTTTACAAAACAATGAAATAAAAACAGCTTACTTTTTCATGTCCTAGGAAGTGATCTTTAATTGAAATCCTGTTTGTAAACCTTCTGTATATTTGTTCAAGATGGTGTATATTATTATAATGGCTTAGTAACAATTATGACTCTCTGCAGAGGACATATCCTTAGGGTATTAATTTAACTTTCCCATAGGCAAGAATAAAGACCATATTTACCTCATAGCACTTTTTATATTACCAAAGGTTAAGATTTTCCTAAACAGAAGCATATATCAAATAGCCATAGTAAAACTACTGTAAATGTAATTTCTGCCATTATTGAAAAGCTTCAGTACATAATATATCTACCATTAAACTCATCTTGTATTACTCCCTCTCGATTTAGAAGGGAACCATTTGAACTGCATGTGCTAATCTCTTAAACTACAAAGCCTATATATAAACATATGATTTTGATCCGTTTTACTTTTCCATACACCCAATGATCATTCAGGGATCAAATCCGGCCGCTAATAATTTGTCATTAAATAGCATGTCAATAAATGATTCTTTATACGGGCTGTAACAATTCAAAAAGTGATTGAGCTAATTAAACACAACTGTGAAATTAAGCAGAGATTTAATTAACATTATTCCATGGCTTTGGAAAGAACATTATTATTAACAAAGATATATTTGAAATAACTCAGACCAGAGCTAAAATCACTACCCCAGGCATTTAGCATTACTTACTACAATACAGCTTTTATTTTTATTTATGCTTCACATCCTATAAAATGCTGCTTTCCACAGCCATATGTTAGACTGCTTGTAAATATAGACTTTCTACAGTTAATGGAATAGTATGACTCTTATAAGAAAATCGATTCATCAAAAATATTTAATATTTATATTTTATTATAAACAAACTATTTGTTATGTTTTTATTTCTTAAAACACTTCAAAGCATTTATCTGGGTAAAATACATGTATTACAGCAAAGTTAAATCAAAAAGGAAAAAAAAAAAAAAGAAAGGAAAACCTTGTTATAGCTATGTTACCTATGTATGTGGCTCTCGAATTTCCACCGATCGTGGGCCTGGATTTCGATCACAGCTTAACAAATTTCAGTTGTTGTAGGCAATTCAGAAAGTAGGGAAAACTATATTTCCTCGAGTGTGCTTCAGCGATTATGATAAAATTATTACTGATTATTTGAGACCATAGTACCTGACTCCATGGAGGATTAATTTACCTGATCACAGATTGGTGCATATAATTTCTAGGGCTTCAGTCCTTTGAGAGCTGCCACTATAATTATTGCATGCAGTGAGTCCCACAGATTCTTTCTATACAATATTACGTACAGTTTTAGTTGTGTCAAAATGATTCATTTCATATCAACTTTATTAATCAAAAAGATTTTGTGTATCTGCACTTCCTATTTCGAAGAGTTATCTCAATACCACTTACACATTTTTGAAGAGGAAATAAAAATATTTGACACACAGTTAGAACTCATGACTGTGAACAAAGCTGGCAGACCTAAAAATCATTTTTTCTATTTTCATAATGTATTTGTTATGTATTAAGAATAATCTGACTTTATTTCATTGAAGATAATGATTTGATATTATCTATGAAATAATAAGCCAAGCTAGAGTATTTTTTTTTTTTTTCATTTCTTTGGTTGGTTAGTGGATGCTTTATTTGTCATATATGGAAGTAAATTTTTGGAAAACAAGACACAGATGGAACTAGTGATATGAGGCAAAATGGAGGAGATCTTATTAGAGAATACTCTATGAAGGGGCTAAAATGGAAGGGATAAGTAGACCTGTAGAAACTTCAAAGGGCCTCTGTCTCCAATTTGGCCAGGAGGACTGGGAATAATATAAAAATCAGGGCAGGAAGAGAGAGAGGTTTAATGATGAATTGGACCCACTACCCCAGTTGACTGTTCACAGTCAGTCCCACATTGACTCCAGACAAAAATAACAAAACAAAAGCATAAAGTAAGTGGATTTTATTTGGAAGAAGAAAGAAACAAAATGAGCAGACCATCAGGGGAAAGTTAAATTCTCTGCATGAAAAAATATCCTTATTTTATTTTTTTTTTTCTTTTTGGCAGGAGAGGTTGCCTTATAGACTGTCTTTATAACCCTTTCTTACACATCTTAAAGTGAGGCTTGCCAGCACATATCCCACACACTTATACAAAGTTCCTACCAAGAAACCTATCAAAAATAGATCTACCTACACAATAGCAGAGGAAATCCAAACTAGGTATATTAGTCTAAATGAGCATACGACAAAAGGGAAGCAGACACATTAAAGAGAAATACCAAGATAATCTTGCTGATAAGCTGATTCTAGAGAAAACAGAAACAATTCAGAGAACAGAAGAAAACTATAAGTAAGCAAAAATCACTTCAAATTATATATGCAGATTAAAGTAGGTATTGTATCCATAGAAACAAAACCAAAATGTTTTGAAAAAATGAATATTCCAGCAATAAAAAATAGCTCTTATATAGCCAAATAAATGGATGCATTTAATAAAGGGCTTAGTCTCATGTTCATCTAGTAAGCACTCAATAAATGATACCAGTTACAAGAACAAAGAACAGATTATAAAAACGATTGCTGAAATAAAGACATTAACTTGATAGAATGACTAGATAAAATAGAAACTATTTCATATTGCACACAGAAAACAAAAAGAAACAAGAAATACAAACAAACAACAACAACAAAAAAAAACAAAAATACCAATCCAATTAGCAAAAGGAGAATAAAAGGAGAATAAAAAGGTAGGTATGTAATTAAAAGACCAAAGGGGGGAAAAATCTACCAGAGCTAAAACACTTTGTGCTGAGAATAAATAACAAACAAACAAACATAACAAACAAAACCTTGGTTCAACCTCTTGGAATTTTAAACTATCATTCTAAATTTTGTTAGGAAAAGAAAAATGCTACACTAAATGTTTCCATTAAGAAGATAAAATAAGACAAAAGAAAACAAAAAAAAAATAAACAGATTTCTGGCATTAGCTTTTTTTATCATAGATGAAATTTGAGGAAAAAATATTTTAAACATTTAATTTCAATATTTTAATGTTATCCACATAGGAACTAAAATAATGTAACAATAAAAACTAAAAGAAATATAAGCTAAAACCAGAAATAACCCAAATATATTGTCTCCGAGTAGCATGACTAATACTGAGTGGGAGTTCTTGGGGTAAATATTGCTCTCCTGTACTATTTAAATTATGACTCTTATACATATGGATTTTGTTAAATAATTTTAAAAGGTTAAAATAAGTCCAAAGGATACTTTACCTATTTATTAAAAGGTATTTCAAAGAGCTCTTTAACATGAGTTACATTAGTTATCTTTCGGTGGGATAATCCTTCCAAAGTCTGTAATAGTTCATTTTAAACCCTTTTGAGAGCTGGTCTCCAACAATGACACCCTACCCCTGCTAGTGTACCACAAATCCTGGTATTCATGCCTTCAATAGCCCCCTTCCCTTGAATTGGGCTGGTTCTATGATTCCCTTTTGACCAAATTAATATGGAAGAGTTGACACTGCGTCATCTCTGAGCCTAGGTCATAAGATGCTTTGCAGCTTCCTGATGGGTTTCTTGCATTGCTTGCTCTTCAGATGCCCCAACAGGAAACCTAGCTGCCATGCTGTGGAAAGCTATATGGAGAGGTCCCATGTCAGAGCTCTGGTCACATGTAGGAGCTCCAGTCAACTGCCCAAGCTGAGCTTACAGGCAGCAGTCAGCACCAACTGCTAGCCATGTGAGGAGCCATCTTGGTTTCCAGCTCAGGTGAGCCTCCGGATGCCTCTAGTCCCAGCTGCTCTCTTACTGAACCTGCTGAGATACTCCAAGAAAGAACTGCCCAACTGAGCCCAGATGACTCACAGAAACTTAACTAACAATTGTTTTCCTTGAGTCACTAAGTTTTGGGGAATTTGTTTTATAGAAATATATAACAGCAACATCCTTGTTTAATAGTTGATAAAACTCAGGCTCAGAGATTCAAATAAGTTGGATAATGTAACACTATAATGGGGGTAGACATAGTATATAATGTAACACTGTATGGGGTAGGCCTAGGATATGAATCTGGGTATATTTCTCAACAAATCTACTTTTCTTTTCCCTGCAATGTGCTACTGCTTCTTTTTTTAAATAACTTTTTTAGTTTGAAATAATTTCAAACTTGCAAGACAACTATAAAAATAATACAAACTCTGTGAAGAAAATTCCAGAATACTCCCACCCAGCCCAGATACCCAGATCCACCAATTTTAACATTTTGCCAACTTTGCCACTTCTTTTTCTTTTTTCTTTCTTTTTTCTATCTACTTATATAACCATCATCTATTTATTTTCTGAATATTTAAGAACAAGTTAGACACTCATCTTGAATACACACACACACACACACACACACACATACATGCACACACATGCATACATACATACATATTCATGTCTTTTGCTAAATTTGGAAGTTTTCAGCCATTATTTCTTTTTCTGTCTTTCTTCTCCTTCTGGGACTCCCACAGGGCATTTGAAGGTATCCTACAGGTTACTGAGGCTCTGTTCACTTTTCTTCATTCTTCCCTCTTCCTGCTCCTCAGATTGGAAGATATCAATATTCTATCCGAAAGTTCAACTATTCTTTCTTCTGCCAACTCTAATCTGCTGTTGAACTCCCTAGGGACTTATTAATTTCTGTTACTGTGGTCTTCAGCTCTGTTTGGTTCCTTTTCAAAATTTCCATTTCTTTATTGATATTCTCTTTGTATTCACCTATTATTTTGCTGATATATTTTAGTTTTTGTCTATATTGTCCTTTAACTCTTTGAGCATATTTAGGGCCATTTTTTAAAAGTCTTTGTTTGAAATGTCCCAGGTCTGATACCCTTCATTACAGTTTATAATGTTTAATCTTCTCCTTTTCCTGGACCATCACTTCCTATTTTTTAATGTTATGTAACCTTTTTTAGAAACCTGGACATTTTGATATTTTCATGTGTTATCACTGGAATTCAGACTCAGAGGTGTCTTTCTTAAGCTTGTATCCAGTTAGTGTCATGACATAGCTTTCCCTGAATGCCAGGAGCTAACACACACAAATAAGAGGAAAAAAAGAAAGCACCTTTCCCAGTCTTTGCAGATTTGCCTATGGGAGTGCTTACCTTTAGAGTCTATCCATATAGCACGTTGGGAGAATAGATCCAGGCCAAAGTGTAAGGCCTCCCTGGTCCTTTCTGCACAGGCATCTTGTCTTGGGCATATGTATTAGGCCCTAGGAATTCCCCCATTTAGAGGGTTCCAAATGCCCTTTCTTCCTCAGGAAGCAGTTTCCTCTGCACTCTATGTCCCACAGCCAGCAATCCCTTGCCCCAGGCATCTACTTGACTGCTCTCCTACAGAACACTGTAGGAGAGCTCTGTGAGCTGCCGCTACACACAGGGCTAGTTATGGGAAAATGAGTCCCTCAGAGCACTACCGGACAGACTGGGCCAGACACACATGCACTCAGTGTATGCACAAGGGTCACCTGCTCCCTCCAGTACCAGGACTAAGGGTCCACACTGGGAGTGCTGGCCAGCTCTGCACCAAGCCAGTGATGGATGAAGGAAGAACCAGCCATAGCACTGCAAGATCCCTCTGCTTTTAAGTATCCTTTTTCTTGATTTGGTGCTTGCCCTGTTACTACAGTCCTTTACCTGATTTTTGGAGCTTTCAGAAAGATTTTTCTGCCAGTTCTTGCTGGTTGTTCAAAGCTTCTGTGAGGGATGGCACCCTGAGGCTCCTCGCTTCACCGTCTTGAGCAGGGATAGTCCTGTGCTATTGCTTTTTAAAAGTCCAATTATTAGAATCATAGGTTAATAAAGTATGGATTACTACCCTTTATAAATACTTAGGATAGGAAGAGGAATGTGACATACCTTTTGGGATTAGTCAACCTATAAATTAGATTAGCTCTCAGCTTCATTTCTAAAGTACCTGCATGGAAATTACATCTATGATTAGCAAACTCAAAGCTCCAATGTCTGTGAGGGGACCATGTGTAAAAGCAAACAGCATTATGTCAGGAGCCGTGCTATCTTCCACAAGGCAATGTATGCATATGCACCGTGTCACTCTCTAGGGTGACATTCTCACACACCACTATTCCACTTCAGCGTATAGAGAAATTGTACTCAGAAAAAGGAAGACAGAATTGGTTTGGGGAGTTGAGGGGTTGGGGGTGGGGGAGAGTCAGGGATTGCTTCTCAGAGTAAGTCATTACTATTTACAGACTGCAGAAGTGGAGGAGGGGAATTGCAATACTCTGGGCAAGGTTATTTGAAAGTGGCACTCATAATGATAAATCTGAACTATACTTCCGCAGACAACGTTTCTTTTATTTTCCTTTGCTCTGGGTCCAGGTTGCTAAAACTGATAGACACATTCAGGATGGTGTATCATCCCAAATTCAAATTCTATGTTTTTCTATATTGTGCTGTTTATTTTATTATTTTTTATTAGAGAAGTTGTGGTTTACAAAACAATCATGAGTAAAATACAAGATTAACATATACCACTCTATTATTAACACCTTGCATTGGTGTGGGATATTTGTTACAGTTAATGAAAGCACATTTTTATAATTGTACTATTAACTATAGTCCATCATTTACAATAGGGTTTACTGTTTATGTTGTAGAATTCCATGGATTTTAAAAAAAAATTATTCTAGTACCATATATACTGCCTAACATTTCCCCTTTTAACCACATTCAAATATATAATTCAGTGCTATTAATTATATTCACAATGTTGTGCTACCATCACCACTATCCATTACCAAAACTTTTCCATCATCCCAAACAGAAACTCTATACAATTCTATGATATTTGAAGGATATATATTTTCACTTTGAATGTAGAATATATATGTACAAAATCTTAGAGTTTAGGCATTTCACTATATTATTGGCCCTATAGTGTAGAGAAAGGCATTATTAATCAGCCAATCTGATTTATCCTGCATACAAGAAATGATTTTTAAATCTTTGTTTACCTAAAAATGATTTCTCTAAATGCCACTCTGAACAGTCACAGTATGGAACTCCAATTAAAGATGATGAGTTGAACACATGCAATGATCTCCTGTTTTACTATACCAAGACTCCATAAAAATGAAAACAAGGGAATTTTTAAAAATTATACAAAATCTACAATGGAAAGGGGCCACAAGACATTTCTAGAAAAACTGGAGAACCAAAAGATGAAAAATCTCCTGATAACAGGTAGATATGTGACCATTTCATAACCTCAAAGAGGAGGACAGAGACAAGAAAGATGTCACTTTGCCTTCACAGAGCACTTAGCAATGCTGTGCCAAACTCCAAGGATGATTTCAACCCCAAATTCTATAAACTAGACAATCAATCAATGAAATAGCAGAGGAAAGATGTTTTTAGAAAGGCAAGTATTCAGAAAATCCTTTACTCTTCCAATAAGCTTTCTCATTAGAAGTAAGTTGAGGCTATGATCAGCAAGACAGAAAAGCAAAGCCAAGAGGGTATAAGTAGGAATTACAAAACAGCAGAACCAATCAAGGGAAGTTAAGGCAAGTAACAGGAAGACAGCAATGTGGTCTAGGCAGTGCAGGCCATTAGAGCAAACAACTTCTCCTAAAGTGGGCAGAGATGAATCTGGGAGGGAAGGTGAAGGAAAACGCTGTCCTCCGTGATAATATGCCTCTTTCAGAGAAGAAAATATGATCCATTGGAAGAAAGTCTCTTTTTCAAAGAATTTTGATACTGTTCAGTAATTAGCAAGGCATATTTGTTCCAGAGTGGTTTCTTATGTTTTTGTTTGGTCATTTGTTTGTTTGGTCATTTGTTTGTTTGGATTTGTCAGATAGCTATTCTTAATTACTTTAAAGAAATAAAATTTTCAGACTACATTTGGAATTCTAAATTTAAATTATTAGGTAAGTTTGATTTTTAAGATAACTGTAATATTTTTGTAAAAAAATGTAATCCTTGAAATTTGGGCTGAAACTAATGTTAAGTGATGAATGCTTATTTAATAGAATGTAAGTTCACTGAATCACCAGATCAATATTTTCCAGATTGTCAATCAAGCTGAAAAAGTACAACTGTTCTGTAGAATGAGCTCAAAATGCCTCAGAAATAAAAGCTGCAAGCAACTGTAGGCTTTACTATTTAGAAGCAAAACAGGTTCAGAAGTGAATACTTCTCTGTCAGCTTTGAGGCAGCTGTATTCATGCTATTGCACAGCTTTCTTCAGACCTCGCTGCAGGCCATTTACTTTACTTGAGGGGACAGAGCACCTGCATTTAACATTGTAGAGAAACTTTTCAGTTATATGCTCAGTTCTGGCTCTGAAACCTCTTCCATTTCACAACCATCACAGGTGTTGCACAATGATGCTGACATAACTTTTGTCATGGCCAGAAGCTACTCATGATTTCCTGACCAAATGGCAACAGAAAAAAGGAAAATTACCCTCTTCTCTATAAAGTTAAATTTCCTTTGAGAGTTCACTTAATCATTGTGCCATAGGGAGGAGGCATGTCAGTATTAGGTTCAATAACATGAACCCTCATAGCTATTTGAGGGGAAAAATAAAGTAAGCGCTCTCAAAACATGACGTTTTCTTTAGTCATCCATGCAAAACATGTCAAGCAGAGAGTGATATGCTATATTAATTTTGTAGTATTAATTTAATCTGGAGCTGATTTTCTATCTCCATACTATTAGAGATTTAGATATTGCACTAGGAATTTAGTGAAAATATTATTTTAAGAGACCTCTGATTTTTGATGCCCTTTGTTTCAAGAATCTGTGAGAATTACCTTTACACGAGTAATTACAGTCATTTTTTCTAAAGTTTATAAAATCAATCCACTGTATGAAGTGTATTTGTATTAAGACAAAGAATTGTAATAAGCCTTCTGAAATTAAAACAGTGCCCATTTATAGGAGAATTATAGATTTATTTTATATTAAATTATAATTTTTCATGTCATGTCTCTAAATCTACAACTATAGTTTATATTACATTTAAAAGAGAGCTTTAAGTTTACAAAAGGATTTATCACAAAGGTTTTTTGGATATAGTAATTTACTACATGTGACAAAATTTTTTAATGTGACAGAAATGATTTTTAGGAATACATTTCCCTTATAAAGTGGATAACACCTACAACTTTTTCCCCAGAGACAAACCAGTTAGTCAACATTTTGCTGTTAGATGTTACATAAAGCAATTTGAACTTTCATTGAATCCCAAAGGATTTTCTCTAGAATGGCCTTGAAAGACCCCAAATAAATACCAAAATGATTGAATTGGGAGGCAAGGTCTCCCAACCTGTCTCTGTGAATCTCAGTTTCCTTGCTAGCAAAACTACCAGAATAATATTTTAAGTGGGGGTTATTCCTATCATAGTGTTAAAAAGAGGTAAACTACCCAGCAGCAAGGATTCCCTGGCACAAAGTAAGAATTAGAAAAATTAGACAGATAGAGTTTCTTTTTCTTCTCGCTCTCTCTCTCTCTGGCTTTCTGGATTTCTTTGCTTTTTTATTGGTGGTGGTAGTATGGGGGGGAAAGGTCTGGAGATGTCCTAAATCTGCACTTATACACCTTAATCCCTTGAGACTCCTGTCAAAAGACTATTTCAGACTTGAGACCATTGTAAAAATGTACTTATGAACAATAAGAAGGAAAAGCCAGAAATTTTAATGCCCAGATTCAGACATTTACTCTATTAAAATATCCCTTTTCAAAATTTACCAGAATGTTTATAAATCACTGAAATAGTGTTTTTGAACTGTTCAGTTTACTGCTTTTTATCCTATACAGTAGAAATGAATAAAATTAGTAAAATATTTAACTCAAAAGTGTAAATGATAAAACATAAAAGCTGAGACTAATTTGTCATTTATTAGCCTCCTTTTTCCATATCATTTAGAATGCTTATTAAAATGATCTACTAAAACGTCACCTGATTTTACTTCCATTTTTAGTATTTTTCTTCACCTCTGATGGCAAAAAATCCAAAATAAAGCTAAATGTATTAGATATATTTCATGTTTTGAACTCTTAACCACTGTCCAATTTTCAATGACCTACATTTTAAAGGACCTTGATTTCTCCATGGTTAAAATGATTTCAAAGTAATTTCAACTTATATTTTTTATAATACCATGAGCTGGCTAGGCACTGAATAAATGTCAATTGAATTAAATTGTTAATTGAATGACTTGAATAAGCCATAAGCTCCAGCATATTTTTTGGATGAAAAATTGGCTCAACCATTTTTTTTTTTTTAATCCCCAAATTGCTGGTCAAGGGAGTAAGAAATTAAACAGATTGATTCATAATTTTAAAAAGGTATTTATCCTAAACTAATATAAAATTTTCCTAAGACAATGATATAAAATACATATGAATTAATAGAGTTATTTCAACTTACTGTGGTATTTCTAAATTTGAAATGACATGTTTTAACAAATTAGGTGACTTTGATGTATTAGTTTCCTATTGTGGCTATAAAAAAATTATCACAAACTTCATGGCTTACATAACACAAATTTACTGTTTTCCAGTTCTGTAGGTTATTAGTCTAACATGGGTCTCACTGAGCTAAAATCAAGATGCCCAGCTTCTTTCTGGAGGCTTTAATAGAGAATTTGTTTCCTTGCCTTTCCAACTTTTAGAAACCACCCCATTTCTTGTCTCTTAGCACCCATCCTCCATCTTTAAAGCTAGTGATCCTATATTCTCTGTACCTTTCTTTCATAGTCACATCTTCACCTACTGGCTCTATACTTCTCTCTCCCTTTTCTACTTTCAAGAACCCTCCTGGTAACAGAGGATAGTGACTGTGTTTTAGAATTTCAATTTCTGTGTGAAACCAAAGGAAGAGATATATATTTGATGCAAAATCTGTATTTTATGTAGCACACTATATAATTTAACTTGTGGGGTCAGTTTAACCAAACACCATAATTACATGGAACCTTGAATAGGGAGAGAAATCTGGTTGGTTTGTACAGGTTAGTGTGAAGCCCTGATACATTCCAGAGTCATTTGGGCAGAGAATTAAAAAGTATATGCAAAGCCCCCCTAAGGAACTGGGGGAAAAAGGTGGAAATATTATATTTACCAGTCTGAGGAATTCCTGATATTCTCACAAGCACTGGGGACTACCAATTTAGAAGGCCAAGCCCTCAATCTTGGGGCTTGCCCTTGTGAAGCTTGTTACTGCAAAGGAGAAGCTAAGCCTACTTATAATTGTGTCTAAGAGGCAGCCCCAGAGAACCTCTTTTGTTGTTCAGATGTGGCCTCTCTCTCTAAGCCAACTTGGCAGGTGGACTCACTAACCCCCCCACCCCCCCAACATGGGACATGAACTCCCAGGGGCATTAATCTTCTTGGCAAACTGGGACATGACCCCTGGGAATCAGCCTGGACCCAGCATTGTGGGCTTAAGAAAGACTTCTGGACCAAATGGGGAAAAGAAATCAATCAAAATAGTTTCAGTGGGTGAGTGATTTCAAATGTAGTCAAGAGGTCATTCTGGAAGTTATTCTTATACATTATATAGATATCCCTTATTAGTTTTTAGTTTTTAGTGCATTAGAATAGCTAGAAGGAAATACCCAAAACTGTTGAACTGCATTCCTGTATCCTTGATTATTGAAGATGACTGTATAACTATTTAGTTTACAGTGTGACTGTGTGATTGTGAAAACCTTGTGGCTCACACTTCCCTTATCCAGTGTATGCACACATAAGTAGAAAAATGGGGGAAAAAGTAAATGAATAATGGGGGGTCGGATGATATGGGATGTTTGGAGTGTAATTTTATTTTTATTCTTATTTTTTATTTTTTGAAGTAATGAATATGTTTAACAATTGACTGTAGTGATGAATGCACAATTATTATACTTATGATACCATGAACAACTGATTGTACACTTTGGATGACTGTGTGGTATGTGAATATATCTCAACAAAATTGCATAAAAATAAAAAATAAATGCTTATTAAAAAAAAAAAAAAAAGAACCCTCCTGATTATGTTAGGTCCACCTAAGTGATCCAGGATATCCTTTCCCATATTTATGTCAGCTGATTAGCAGCCTTAAATCTATTTGCAACCTTAATTCTCTCTTGGCATGTAACCTAACAATATTGACAGGTTCTGGGGAATAGGGCATGCACATCTTTGAGATCCATTATTCTGTCTACCACACTAGACCACCTAAAGTCGAATTTATATTTTGTCTTTGCCTAGAAACCTACAGTCCTCAACCCCCCAAAAAAGGCATAGGCTGAGACAAGAGTTTACATTTGGAAAACTATCCCAAAGGCATGATTGGGGGTTTGGGAAGCACGAAGCAGGTGAGAAAGGCAAGCCACTCCAAGGCTACATTATCTAGCTGGTCACCACTGTGGACAACTGGGGCTTGATCCTGCTTGGGAACCTCAATGGGACCATGTGAAATGCATATTAAAAGTGTTTGTCCAATGGATGAAAGAGGGTAGTTTTTATGCACCAGCTCCTGTGCCCCAGGGTTTTAATTATTTTGTGCTTCCAGGTACTATTGTCATCAAAATGGCTAAGCACATTTCTTCAAACATCCCATTCCATGGTGGTAGAGAAGTACAGAAGCAGAAAGTGGCAGTACACAGTACAGGTACACAGTTGCAGGGGCAGGTTGCATGCAATTGGTTGCTACAGTGGTAGTTAAGGGAACTATGAACCTACATCTCTGTCATTCTCAACAGAGCTTAGGTATACAAGAAATGAAATGTCCTATGCAGCAAATATATATTGGGGGAGGGACAAAAATTGTGAAGAAGGAGCATGTGGGTGGGTAGGGACGTGATAGGAAATATCCAAATAGGGCTTTATGACTGAATTGATACATAAATTGTAACAGTGTTGTTAATTAGAGAAAGTCTAATTCAATCTAGAGAATTCATATTTAATCTAGAATTCATTTACTTCAATCAAGAATTCATATCCTAGTGAATATGGCTTGGCAGCTACGATACTCAAAGCCAGACAATTAATGGTAATATGGTTCTAGTAATGAGTCAATCCAGGACAGAATCTTCACTGGGGTTAGGGAAGAGCATTCAGCCCTGTAATAAAGAGTCTGGAAGCATAAGCAAAGCAGACTGAACTTTAAAGCAGAAATCTCAGTATTGCTCACCCTGTCTTTTTCTCCTGGGAATATTAGTGGCATGCATTTTTCAAGTGTAAAAATGTAACCAGGCTTTTAAAAACCTAAAAAGAAGTCAAGGAGCACCTCAGAAATTGAAAAAGCTGAAATCCTATTTAAGATCAGAAAGTAATGGTTCTTTTCTTCCATTCCATTATTGATGCCCCAAAAATATGAATTCAAAAATTTTAATGCTTATTGTTGAGCCTCTCCCCAAGACAACATGCTTTTCATTGTTCCATATAGTGGTTCAGCGTAAGTGAATACTATTTGTAGAAAGGTAGAAGCTACATTTTTTACAAAGAAAACTGACTACAAAAACTGTTATAAAATTACAGAAAACCAAATAAGCAAGATGAAACTTCTTTTCTTATACTGAGGATTTAACTGCAATGGGAAGTGTGAAATAGAGATAATGATTTCTAGTTCACTCTGCAAATGGTAACTAAATTTTCAGACTTTCTCCACACATATCTATGCCCGAAGTGGAAGGAGATCAATCAGTGTGCCTAATGAATAAAATAAAGAAAAAGCGCAAAGCATCTTAACTTGAAATTTTATCTACCTATTATTCCTAACTCTCTGTCTATCTGTGTATCTATCTACATGTCTATCCATCTATCTAATTATCTAAAGTACCTGAATGGCAATTATTACTGACAGCACCACATTGTGCAATTTAAGAAACAACTATATGAACATTCTGCAAGGAATTCCTGCTGCATCCCCCTCCCAGCTACTGAGAGACCTCATCTGATTACTATTTCTATACGTATTTTTTTTAAATTTAGCCAATTTTCAAAGCCTAAATTTAGTTTTTTTTTTTAATTCAGTTTTACTGAGATACATTCACACACCATACAATCATCCATGGTATACAATCAGCTGTTCACAGTACGATCATATAGCTATGCATTCATCAACACAATCTATTTCTGAACATTTTCCTTACATCACAAAGAATCAGAATAAGAATAAAAAATAAAAGTAAAAAAAGAACACCCAAACCATCCCCCCATCCCACCCTATTTGTCATTTAGTTTTTAATCCCCATTTTTCTACTCATCCATCCATACACTAGATAAAGGGAGTGTGATCCACAAGGTTTTCACAATCACACTGTCACCCCTTGTAATCTACATTATTATATAATCATCTTCAGGAGTCCAGACTACTGGGTTGGAGTTTGGTAGTTTCAGGTATTTACTTCTAGCTATTCCAATACATTAAAACCTAAGAGGTGTTATCTATATAGTGCGTAAGAATGTCCACCAGAGTGACCTCTCGACTCCATTTGAAATCTCTCAGCCACTGAAACTATTTCGTCTCATTTTGCATCCCCCTTTTGGTCAAGAAGATATTCTCAATCCCACGATGCTGGGTCCAGATTCATCCCCAGGAGTCATATCCTGCATTGCCAGGGAGATTTACACCCCTGGCTAAATTTAGTTTTGAAAGGCTATTTTTTTATCTGTAATATAGGAAAAGATTACTACTATCCATTAGAGGGCTATGTTTAGAATAAAATGATATCTATTATTTAAAGGCCTGGCTCAGTACTTGGCAATTTTGAAGGTATTCAATATATGTTAGCTTATATTATAATAATAATAAAGAACTTGGTGATGATGGTGAAGATGACAAGGATGATGGCAGTCATATATTGGCTTTCTTTGTTATCCCTTGCATTGATGACAATGCTTGTTTAGGCCTGACTTTTAAGCCAAATTCCAGGTCTGCATTTAAAACTGAATACAAGGTGGGGCAGTTTGTAATCCTTCCTATATCCACAGCCTTTGCTATGTAACCTTGCCTTGGGATTAAAAGTTTAGATTTACAAGTCTTACTTCTTTGGTAAAAGTTATATCTTTTCCAATGTTTTGCTTCATTTTCCCTTTAATATCAGTAAACATGGATAGAGTATCCTTAACCATGATAACTAGTAGGAGAGAACATATAATTTTCTATCTAATTACTTGGAACTCTTGCCCCATCTAGTTCCCTTGGTTTATTGTAATCTTAGGGGCATGGTACTACAAACATTCTATATTTTTTTTTTTTTTTTAACCTGAGTAGGTCAACTTCATCATAGCACTCAAAATTCTCTAAGTACTTAACAATGTTACTTTACTCTGCTACAAAACCTCCTTATCTGTTACAATTGTTTCTAATTGTTTCTTAAAATTTTACATTCAACACTGGTCAAAGTTCACAGCTTGTGCTTCAAAATTCACATTACAGAAAAACACAGAAATTTAAGCAAATAATTCCAAGAGAAGGAACTCTTCACTTTACCTTGATGTTGGGGAATAGAGAGAGAGGAAGATAAGGGCATCAGAAAATGCTTAACTGATTCACTGATTTCAGTTCTTAAGAATAAATGAGATTTTGCCAATCAGAGAATATGAAGTCCATCTGCACACAAGAGGATGTCTTAAGTACATAATGTTTACTAGACAAGGTATTTCATTTATCTCTTATAACCAACATTGAGAGTGTTACAATTATCTATACTTTAAAATTAGAGACTAATGAATCAAATAAATCAAGTAATTAACTGGTAGACTTAAGAACTGAACTTAGACGTTTGCCCTTAATCCAATGCTCTTTCCATTCTAAGACTGGGAATGACAGGTTCAAGAGCAGGAAGATACGGAGACAAACAAAAACAAAATACAAATACTTGTTAAGGAAGCACAAGTAATTTAGGGTGATAATCTTGCAGGAAGGTTGCAAAAATATGATTGTTACTGAAAAATTTTTTCCTCTTAAAGTTTTTGTTTTTACGTGTATTATTGAAAAATTTTATATTATAGACTGTGAAAAATATGTGCAATGTATATGACAACTAAAATGTTATTTATTTCTTCACTTAGAACTTAAATATAAGTTTTTTAAAGATTGTTTTAAACTTTATGCGTGGATTTTTATTGTAAACTATACTTATATAAGAAGGAAATAGAAGCAAATATATTCTTAATACTTCACATTCAAAATTCATCTCTTCTGAATCACTTTTTGAATTGTATTCCTTGGTATCCATGGTTTTTGGTGCAATATCATCTCATGTGACAACACAGGCATCGGTGATGCAGCTCTTCTTAAAATAATTCATAAAAGAAGTAAAAGCCATTAGGGCTGTGCTCTTAAGCAGACCTCTCAATTTTGCAGAGCTAGCCAACCATGTTTTATAAAACTTTTAAAATTACCATTAACACTTTGAGGCAATATTCATTTTTCTCACACAGTTTTAATGGGTTTATCTCATGTTTTTTGCAGTTGAATGTCTTTTTTATTTTGCTCCTAAAAATTATTTGCCATTATATCTTCGAATTCACCTGTTCTAAAACTCCTATTAAACTTTAGTTGGTATAAAAATATACTAAAATCAATTTTAACAAATGTTCCACACCAATGCAAAGTGGTGGTGGTTTGATGGTATATGTGGATCCAATGTCTTATGCAAGATTGTTCTGTAAACCCACAAATTCTCTAATTCAAAAGAAAAATAAAAATTAAAACATTAGTTGGAGATTTTCATTTTATTGTCTTTTTTTCTTAATGTCGGTTTTATATTTCCAAGTAATTTGCTCTGGGTAATTTCCTCAAATCTAACTTTCAGTTTTAATGGGTCTAATAAATGTTTAATTTAAAGAAATATTTTCTCTAAAATTTCTTTTTTTAACTTAATTTATTCCTTTACCAAACTGTCTTATTTTTGTCTTATTAATTCTAGTCCTATGGTCTTCTCTATTATTTTTATAACATATTCATTTAAAGCTTTTTTTTCAGAATGCTCTATTTTTGTCACATTTTAAACGTATGGGTGCCTTTGTATTTTTTTTTTTTCCTCAAGGGTGTTTGATTATGTAATAGGTTAGCTGCCAACTCTTCCACTGCAGAAATTGTTTTCAATGAATAGTCTGATGCCATTTATCCTTACATGATCCTCCTGAAATGCTTTTCTTTTGAATTTGCATTTGCCTGTGCAAAGTCTCCATGGATTGCACCACATCAACTTCATATGTTCAGCCATTACTTTCTTAGGACTTCAGCACCATGAGGTCTGTGCAAAAAGTCCCTACACCTGTGTTTGGTTTAGGGTTAGGTCTCCCCTTCTCAACTGTGGCTCTTTTATCACTTATAGCTCAAGTTAAGGGCATGTTCCATGCTGCATTCTCAAGCCAGCAGACAAAGTTTTTCTAGTTCCATATTTAGATATGTATCAGCACCTTCTACTTCTTGAATTTGTCAGGGAGAATAGTTATAGCTCACTGCTGCATACAAGGCTATTATCCTTAATCCCTATCCTCATGAAGTCCCAAGTGCTACAGAATATATAAAATTCTCAGGCTACTCTAGGCCATTTAGTTTCAACTTCTGCTCTCTGCTCTTATTTTGCACTCCTTTTTTTGTTTGGGGGTCCTGGGGCTTTCTCTTTCTTAATTTTCAACTTTACTCTATATTAAATATCATATTGTATCCCAATTTTCATGTTTATAGTGGACATAATGGCTTTGTATATTAGTCCCTACTATAATGATGAAAATTCCAATGAAAATCTCTATGAGAAACCTTTAGCAAATTATTTTGTAAAATAATTATTTCAGGATGCAGCTATGCCTATGCTTATATTCTCATTATTAAAAAAAAAAAAAAAAAAAAAAAAAAAAAACTCTACTTAGAATTGAATACGTCTTTGAATTTTCACAACCAGATTATCAATTTGTTTTCCTAAGTGTTACACATAGTTTATAATTATGTAAAATATACAAATGCCAAAAGAAATAAATGCCAGCAACATATGGAGATGGTCATTTATGTTTAAGTAACTTTTTGATGCTGCTATATGTTCATCTGCTTATCACAGATGTAATTTAGTATTACTTTTAAGTCAAGTCCCCAGAAACACAAAAATAACAGCAAGTAAAAATCTGTCATATGTCTTCTGTATTTATACCACCTTAAAGAATATTCTTTTTAAATATAATATTTCCATATGATAGACTTAAATAATCATATTGAAACTGAGCTTAGTATTTTGATTATTTGTAGTTTGTTCAGTATAAGAAATTCATGGTATATACGCTAAACTTTCAAGTCTGAATAACATATTTCATTGGTGTCATAGAATTTTCATAAGGCAGTTGTTATATGGTAATAGACTCTGTAATCCCAGTATCTGATGTCATTTAAATATAATTTTGTTAAACTCTTCAGATGCTAAAGTATCTAGCTGATACTTATATATTGCTTCCCAAATTTTGTAACTGACTTTTCCTCTAACTAAACTGAATCCAGTAAAACAGTGGAAAATTAAAAAAAAAAAAAAAATTAAAGTAAAATGTAATCTAAATATGGTGAGATTTACCTTACAGTTAAACAATCCAAATATTAATTTATGGTAATTTCATATAGGGGTTTAAATTTCATATGTGGGCTATTAAAGAACCACTCAAAATCATGTTTCAAACAATTGCACATTGTCTGTAAACATGAAACTTTCTTAACTTCACTCCTGGAAAAAAAAAATTTCTAAAAAAAATTTGAGGTATAATTTCTCACCTATCAGAGTGGCAAAACATAAAAGGTCTGACAGCATCCTCTGTTGATGAGAATGTGATGGAAGAGGCAGTCTCATACACAGATGGTGGGGAAAAAAATGGAGGGCAATTTGGCTGTCTCTAACAAAATTACATATGCATTCAACATTGACTCAGCAATCTCACTTCTAGGAATCTACATGAAAGCTAAACTGCCTAAATATAAGATAACATACACACAAGTATTCATTCCAGCATTATTTGTAATAATAGAAGTCTGAAACCAACCCAACTCTTCATCATCAGAGGACTGGTTGAATAAATTGTGGTATATCTGTATAACAAAGCACTCTTCAGTAAAAAAATCTGTATTCTAAAATGTAATGACCTCCAAAATACAGGTTAAATGAAAATGTAAAGTGCAGAATGCTATTTACATATGCTAATTTTTGGATAAGAAAGAATTTATATGTATGCATATATTTCCTTACATTTGAAATACTGATCATGGAAGTGAAAGACAAAACTTAGTAAAACTGATAACCTATTGGGAAAAAAGTGGTTTCAGGAATGGAATAAGACTTCCTTGAATGTGCATTGTCATAAGCTTTCTGACTCTTGTGTTTTACAATTAATAATGTTTTGTATAATTAGGAAATGAAAGTTAAAAAGAAAAAAATCCCATAAAACTGTAAATTAATCAACAATTTTAATATTAAACTAATGAAAGCATTATCACAAAAAAGAATTGCTTCAAGTAACTACAAAGCACATTACTTGAAAAATGAAGGGAATTGCAAAGGAATTGTAATCAATTTTCAGTAGATTTATTGTTTGTAATAATACTAGTGTTGTTAATTTAAAGTTATCAGTAGAATATAAGATCAAAAATATTTAAAACAAGACTTCCAGTATAAAAATACATAGCGTCAAGGAAGTTAGACAAAAACACTTTAATATTAAATTTGTATTGGAAATAATATAAGCTCTTACATATACATACGTATTCCCATAGCAGTTGAGTCACTTTGAGTTCTTGAACTTCCTATCTCATATCTGACACAGCACTTACCTCCCCATCCACATCCACTAACTCAATCAGGCTTGGAATTCCAGGGACTGGGAGAGTTCAGAAACAGTGATTCCTCTCCCCTTCCAATGCCTGAAGTAGTTGAGCAGGTTTGTGGTCTGTTTCTGGGATATGGCTACCCTCCCTTATAAGGCAGACCCCTCTGAAGCTGATTTTAACTATAAGGAAGAAGACATATTTTTAATCTCCTTCTTCAGATGTAATCTTCCTTTTGGTTATCTGCTGCTTCTCTATGCAACACTGACTGACTACCATTGCCTTTACATGTAGGGTATCAAAATGCTGGACTTTTCCTTGGGTACTGTAGTTGACTAAATCACGTGTCGCAACAAAAGGCATGTCCTGAATCTTACGCCACACATTCCTGTGAGTGTGAAACCATTTGTAAACAGGACCTTTGGAAGATGTTATTATTAGTTCAAGTATGGCCAACAAAATCAGGGTAGGTCTTAATCCATATTACTAGAGGCCTTATAAAGAGAAGCCAGAAGTCAGTGGCAAACAGAAGAGAGAGAGAGAGAGACAGAGAGACAGAGAGAGACAGAGAGAGACAGAGAGAGACAGAGAGACAGAGAAATCATCAAGTGACCATCACCAGACTGCTGCCAACTGAAAGCACAGACTTGCCAACACCTTGATTTTGGACCTCTAGGCTTCAAATTTGTGAAGCAGTGAATTCCTGTTGTTAAGCCAACCAGTGTGTGGTATTTGTCATAGCAGCTCTGGCAAACTAAAACAGGTACATACACATACAAACACATATATTAATGCAAAACATTTGCAAAGTTGCAATACACGCATGCACACACATAATGAATACATATGAAAGCTTGGGTAGGGTACTCCCAACCCCTCTCAGTCTCAGCACCTGCAGGTACTCCTATCGCAGTTTCTTCTTAGAATTCCTCAATTATAAGTCAACTCTATTAAGTCAGGTATTATTAAGATGGCTCTACATTCTCTATTTTCAGCTACAGGATATGTTTAATAACTGACTGCTCCACCCTCACTCCTTTCTCTGCCTTGCCTATTCTCTTTTTCCATCCTCAGGCTGAAGGAAGATCAACTAGTGCATTGGCAATAAAATTCTACAAGGTATGAGTGCTATCATGTGAAAGAGGATTTCAAATAGTCAAAGCCTGTCTTTATCATGCCTTTTAGGAACCATGAGTAATGGAACACTTCCTCCTTCTGTGGTTTGTGATGGAATAAAATCAAAGAGGAAAATCCAAAATAAAATTTATTTTAATGGATATGTTGATAGGAATTTAAATTCCAAATTACATTTTATTTTTGTATAGTTATCTCAAGAGAATTTCTAATTTTTTTCTTATTCTTGGCTTTAAAATCATATGTGACTGGTACTGTGAACAGTTGATTGTACACCATGGATGACTGTATGGTATGTGAATATATTTCAATAAAACTGAATTTAATTAAAAAAATTCATATGTGACACTATATTCTGCTGGCTGCTTTGGGAGCATCACAAGAAATGGGGAATCCTAACAAGATCTTTCTTTTTAAAAAACAGCTTTACTGAGGTATTATTCACAGACAATAAACTGCATATATTTAAAGTGCATGATTTGATAAGATTTGCTATATGTATACACCAATGAAACTGCCATCCCAGTCAGAATAATAAACATTTCCACCACCCCTCCCCCCAAAAAATCATATGTGATATTCCCCTGTATTTACAAAAGAGACTACCTCATGAAATAGTATAAATCTAAGTTTTGATGGATTATTTTTAAATCATGATAACATTTCTCTTTAGTTTATCTCCACCGCTTCTTCAACAAAGAAAAAATATATACTTTTAGCATCAACTAAGAACTAAATATTAATCATTAGCTTATATTATCTAGTCCCTGAAACTTTTCAGTTCAGTTTAAAATATATTATTATAGAAGTTGAGAAAAAATTTCAATGTATTTGACAATGATCATAATTAAGGTCATGGAGAAAGATCCTTTTCAGGCTTTAACTGCCTGAAAAGTAATCTTTTGTGCCTAAAGGCAATCATCTTCCGAGAAAAATTTGGCCATTACTTCTGAGTTCAAAGAAATCAAGTCATTGTACTTTAAAAAAAAAAAAAATCATCCATTTTAGGAATCATTTTCTTAATTATCATCAATACCCTCTATCAAGACTACTTTTTAACTGCTCTTTTTTGAGTTTTATTTTGGGTATTTTTATCACCAACTCGCACCATAGGTACTCAATAAATATTTATTGAATAAATCAATCAAAGGATCCTAAGTTACTGATTCACTTCAATCAGTCTATTCATGTAAGTCTTTTACTACCTCATCACCTTCCCCTAACCCATATACCCTTCTCTATACACCTGAAAAGACAGACTTTCCTTTCTGGTTTTCTGATATATTATTTTGTATTGTTTTTTATTGTGTTCTCTCAATGAGAAAATTGGGGTAAATTGTTTTCTGCATTCATATTGACTTTTTGTCCTTTCTATGATCTTCACTATGTATTCAAGCACCTACTTCCTTCTTAAAATTCCTTTCAGAAGTTTTCTCTATCCCCTGGGGCTGGTTTATTTAAATTGAATGTGGTTTTCATTTTTTAAACACTACATGCTGTCAAATAAAATTTGAAAACCAATGGTTTGTCTTTTTATCTGTGGGTTTTCTAAAAACACCATTATATAATGCCATTATTGAGATTGTTCACATACCACACAACTATCCAAAGATCCAAAGTGTACAATCAATTGCCCATGGTACCATCATAGAGCTGTGCATCCATCAACACAATTAATTTTTTTTTCAATTTTTAGAACATTTTCATTACCCCAGAAAAGAAGTAAAGACAAAAAAAAAAAGGAAACTCAGATCTTCCCATACCCCTAACCATGCCCCTCTCCATTATTGATTCATAGTTTTGGTATAGTACATTTGTTACTGTTGATGAAAGAATATTAAAATACTACTAACTGTAGTATATAGTTTGCAATAGGTATATATTTTTTCCCTATATGCCTCTCTATTATTAAATTCTAGTTATAGTGTCATACATTTGTTCTAGTTCATGAAGGAGATTTCTAATATTTGTATAGTTAATCACAAACACTGTCCACCACGAGACGCACTGTTTTATACATTCCCAACTTTTAACCTCCAACTTCCCTTCTGGTGACATGCGTGACTCTGAGCTTACCCTTTCCACCACCTTCACACACCTTTCAGCACTGTTAGTTATTCTCACAACATGCTACCATCAGCCCTGTCCATTTCCAAACATTTAAGTTCACCCTATTTGAACATTCTGCTCATAATAAGCAATCACTCCCCATTCTTTAGCCTCATTCTATATCCTGGTAACTTATATTTCATGTCTATGAGTTTACATATTATAATTAGTTCATATCAGTGAGACCCTGCAATAATTGCCTTTATGTGTCTTTCTTATTTCACTCAATATAGTGCCCTCAAGCTTTCTTCATTAAACCATTTCTTTTAAGATGGTTTTGTTCACACACCATACATTCCATCCTAAGTAAACAATTGTTGGTCCCCCGTATAGTCATGTATTTATATATTCAGCACCATTGCCACTCTCTATAAGGACATTTCCATTTCTTCCACGAAGTCAGAGGAAGAGTCAAAGAAGGCAGAGAGGCAAAAGAAAAAGAATAGAGAGAGAAAAAGTAAACAAACAAACAACAACAACAAAAAAACTTGATAGCTAGAAAGCAACAAAAGGAAAGACACCATTAACCTAAAGTAAAATAAAGAGTCAGACATCACCAATGCCAGGAGTCCCATACCCTTCCCCTATTCCCCACCCCCCACCCCCCATATGCATTTAGCTTTGGTATATTGCCTTTGTTATAGTAAAGGAAGCATAATGCAATGTTTCTGTTAATTATAGTCTCTAGTTTGCATTGATTGTATTTTCCCCCCAATCCCACCCTATTTTTAACACCTTGCAATGTTAACATTCATTTGTTTTATCTCGTGTAAAAACATATTTGTACCTTTTATTACAATCATTGAGCACTCTAGGTTTCCCTGAGTTACAAAGTCCCAGTCTTTATTGTTTGTCTTTTGTTCTGGTGTCCCATGTGGTCCCAGCCTTCCTCTTTCAACCATATTCAGAGTCATCTTCGTTCAGTGTACTTACATTGCTGTGCTAGTATCTCTCAAAATTGTTTTCCAAACCTCTCACTCCTGTCTTTTCCTTTCTGTCAGCAGTGCTTCCTTTAGTGTTTCCTGTGGAGCAGGTATCTTCTTCACAAGCTCTGTCATTGTCTGTTTGCCAGAGAATATTTTAAACTCCCCCTCATACTTGAAGGACAGTTTTGCTGGATATGGGATTCTTGGTTGGTGGTTTTTCTCTTTCAGTATCTTAAATATATCACAGCACTTCCTTCTTGCCTCCATAGCTTCTATTGAGAAATCACACACAGTCTTATCCCGTGCTTCCTTTGCATGTAATGGATCGCTTTTCCCTTGCTGCTTTCAGGATTCTCTCTTTATCTTTGACGTTTGATAATCTGATTACTAAGTGTCTTGGCATAGGCCTATTCAGATCTATTCTGTTTGGGGTACACTGCGCTTCTTGGATCCGTAATTTTATGTCTTTCATAAGAGATGGGAAACTTTCATTGATTATTTCCTCTATTATTGCTTCTGCCCCTTTTCCCTTCTCTTCTCCTTCTGGGACTCCAATGACATGTACATTCTTGCTTGTCATTTTGTCCTTAAGTTCCCGGAGATGTTGCTCATATTTTTCCATTCTTTTTTCTATCTGTTCTTTTGTGTGTAGGCTTTCAGGAGTCTTGTTCTCCAGTTCCTGAGTGTTTCCTTTTGCCTCTTGAGATCTGCTGTTGTATGTTTCCATTGTGTCTTTCATCTCGTGTGTTGTACCTTTCATTTCCATAGATTTTGCCAGTTGGTTTTTTGAACTTTTGATCTGTACCTTATGTATACCCAGTGTTTTCATTATATGGTTTGGTTCTTTCACCATATCTTCCCTAAACGCTTTGAATAGACGTATTATTAGTTGTTTCAATTCCTGTATCTCAGTTGAAGTGTACGTTTGTTCCTTTGACTGGGCCATAACTTCATTTTTCTTAGTGTAGGTTGTAGTTTTCTGTTGTCCAGGCATGGTTTCCTTGGTTACCCCAATCAGGTTTTCCCAGACCAGAACAGGCTCAGGTCCCATAAGGAAGAAATATTCAGTACCAGTTTCCCTGAGGGTGTGTCTTAGAAAACTGGTACACCCTGTGATACCTCAGGTCACTGTGCTTTTCTTCTCAGGAGGTGGTGCCTGTTAGTATAAATTCCAGACTGGTATAAGGAGGTGTGGCCTGTAGCTGTTTTCCCCCAGGCTCTGGGGTCTGGGTTTGAATGGGAGGCAGGTAGTAGAGCTGGGCCCCACCCCTATTCTCTTAGAGAAGATAGACCCCTTAGGGGGAGGTAATTAGCATTTCAATGGTCTCTCTCTGCCAGTGCTATCTCCACCCTTGTCTAGGTCAGAGCACTGGGAACTGAAAATGGTTGAGGCTTTCTCCACTGAGTTGAAAAATGGACAGAAAGTTCCCTTCAGGGCTAGTCCGCAGGGACCCTCCAGCTTTCCAAGGTCAGTCATTGCTCAAAGCCTCTGTCTGCTTGTTGGGGATTCATAGCTCATAGTGAGCAGTTCACACTCACTAATTAAAACCCCAGTTGGAGCTCAGCTGAGCTATATTCGCTTGCTGGGAGAGAGCTTCTCTCTGGCACCAAGAGGCTTTGCAGCTGGGGCTGTAGGGGGAGGTGTCTCCTGGCTTGGCTCTGCAGTTTTTACTTACAGATTTAATGTTGTGATCTTGGGCATTCCTCCCAATTCAGGTTGGTGTATGATGAGTGTACAGTCACATTTGTCCCCCTGCAGTTATTCTGGATTATTTATTATTGTTCCTGGTTTTTTTAGTTGTTCCAGGGGGACGAACTAGCTTCCACTCCTCTCTATGCTGCCATCTTAGATCCTCTCTCTAAAAACACCATTTTTGATTATGCAGTTTTAAATATAATTTCTTCCAGCCAATGCAATTTTTAAATAATTCTTTAAAATTTTAAAAGGGTTAGATTTTTTTTTTCTCAAAACACATACCTTATGTGTCTCCATCATTATACCCAAACAAAATATCTGACATTATTGTTTCCTTCAGGAACCAGTTAGTAGGTAATTTAATAACCCAAGCAAACCACAATGAAGACCAGAATGGAGATAATAAGAAGGGATATAGAGATGAGGGAACAGTTTCAAGAGATATTAAAGAAGTAGAATTAGTAAGTTTTCACACTGGTGGTAGGTAAAATCAAAAGAGTAAATGGGATTACCTAGGCAAATGGTATATCATAGGAAGAGAAGATAACTGAAGATAGAAGTTTGGAGAACACCAAAATTTCAGGAATAATTAAGGAATATCTTTTAAAGAAGATAAAAAGGAAGGCATAAGAGGAAACCCAGGGAAACCAATATCATGGAAATGAAGAAAAAAGCAATGGGAGAGGAATGGATGGTTAATGGTAAATGTACCGGGGCATCAAGTGACAAACCAACTTAAAATTGTCATTGGGCTGAGCAACAAGAATACTTACTAAGATCTTGGTGAGAACATTTCATTGGAATATTGTTTAGAGGAATAACACTATCTGGTTTCCAAAATCATTTTCATAAAATGATTTGGAGTCCTTGCTACTTCTGAATTAAATTTCAGATAGTCTCTTCAAATTTTTCTTCAACAGGAAAGATCAGAGGCAATTCCATCACTGTCATACAGCCAGGAACATGAGAGAAGGTGATGGTAGGGCTCAGTTTTGTGTCTGGTAGTCTAAGGACATCTTTAGTGAATAATTAGGTTTGCTGTTTTTTTATAGTGAGTTTAATGTTTTGAATATAGTAACCAAAAGTTCATATAATAATCACAACTGAATAGGGATAATGATTAACTAGGAATCTAAGCATTCAATGATTCAAGAAACAAATTGAGTTTCTTCTGTGTGACTGGCCTTGTAATAGACATATTCATTTATGAATAATAGAGAATCTATCCCAAGTTATCTAGTGACAAATTATTATAAGATAGTTGAATTTAATGCTTTCTGCCACCATCTTAGATTTGCTTCCTGACTATAAAGAGTCCGTTTTAAAGGCGAATGTTAACACTTAATTACAAAGTAAAACTCAACCTTAGGGATTACATTTTAGAACACATGTATCCAGTCCTTGCTGTAATTGGTTTACATTACTGAAGCAATCTGTGGCACTTTTATTGCCACACTTTTGACTTGATGACTAAATGAAGGAGCCTATCTACCTGAAAAATTGAACCGTATACAAGGGCAAGTATTATGTCTTTGATTTCTAATCTCCCCTGTTCTAGGGCGCCACTCCTGGGTGGCAGCAAGGCATCAAGGGGATGTAGGCAACCTGCAACAGAAAAGCAGAAGGAGAATGCTCTTGATACACCACTGACAATGTGACAGCATTGCAAGGCTCCATTACTTGGTTTAAGCACCTGTATTGTATCCATAATTCACTAGAGAAATGTTATTTTAAAAATGCCTCTGTGTGGAGCCACTCTGCCAATTAATTCCCTGGGAACTATTATTTTAATGAACAAAGGGATTCCATAGACTAGAACTGTGAGGTACAGGATTCAGTAGTGTTTCATTCCTCTTCTGTATCAAGTAGTTTGTAACAAAATAATGAAATTGGCATTTACTTGAATTTGACATACTATATTTACTTTGACATATCGAATGCTCATTTTCAATATAATAGTATTAAAATATTCAAAGTTAAAAGATATGTATTGTTCCAGTTTGCTAATGCTGCCATTACACAAAATACCAGAAATGGATTGACTTTTATAAAGGGGGTTTATTTTGTTATAAATTTACAGTCTGAAGGTCATGAAAATGCCCAGATTAAGGCACCAACAAGAGTTGGCCTTAAGGAAGGGCAATGGTGTCCAGAATACCTCTGTTGACTGGGAAGGTACGTGGCTGGCATCTGCTGATCCCGGGTTGTGTTCTAGCTACTCTCTCAGCTCCTGTGCATTCTTCAAAATGTTGCTGCTCTTACGGCATTTTGCCTCTTTCAGCTTTTCTGGAGCCAACACTGGGCTAGCACCTCCAAAAGTGTCAGCAAAAGTCTGCTTTCAATGGCCATCTCTGAAATGTCACTCTCAGCTGCTCTGAGCTCCTTCTGTCTTTGAACTCTTTTATAGGACCCCAGTGATTTAATTAAGACCCAGCCTGAATGGGTGGGGCAACACCTCCATGGAAATAATCCAATCAAGCTTATCACTCGCAGTTGACTGGGTCACATTTACATGGAACCACTCAATCAAAGGATTCCAACCTAATCAACACCAATAAGTCTACCCCCACAAGACTGCATTAAAGAATATGGCTTTTGGTGGGACATAATATACCCAAACTAGCATATGTACTTTCTAATGAAAAATGTTTGTCATTACTTAGAGGTAAAGATACTTTTGGTAAGAGATTAGGTTAGGGAGATATTATAGAGTGATTATAATGTTTTGAATATAGTTTAAAAAAATTAATATAACCACAAATGAATGAGGACAGTGGTTGACTTTCCAATTTTTTAAAGATTCGAATGTTATCTAAAGTTACTCACCCCAAAGCTAAAAGACACACACGCACACTATACCACTGCTGAGTCTTATTTGGCTACATTTCTATGGTGGCTGTCCACTGCATTTGTGTCTCAAAGGGTATGTAGTAAAACATGAGGAGAAAACCCAATTTGAATAGCACCCAACCTGAAGTAGATGTAGGGATTACGGTGATATGGCCATCTAAATTACGTTAGGAAATAAATTAAATTCTCTGTTATTTTTTTTTTCCATAGTATTTGGGTATAAAGAGTATGTTTGATCCTGAATTGCAGGGGTATGGAACTGTAATTGTAGAATGACATCAACTTTTTAGACTTTCTAACTTTTTAGAAATATCAATAACAACTAGGTAAAGCTAGTTACATTTCAATTTTTATTCGGAGAAGTGTAATTATTGCTTTGGTATATAAAGGTAGAAAATGCATTTGCTTGTAATTTATAGGAAAGTAAATAAATTCATATACATAATCATATATGTGTGTGTAGATAGATATATAGATAGACAGATAGATGGATAAAGATAAGATACCCTGATCCTCATGGCTAGTTCCCTATAGGCCTGTTTCGTATCTTACTTCACCTTATACTTTCAGTGTATGGCACATACTTTGGCATTACATACCTATTTGTTGAATGGGTTAATTTCTACTCTATAATACATACTTCAGATGTATGTAATGAATTAAAGAAAAATAGGAACTTTTCACACTTTCATGCTGCCTCAACGTCTCTGAGGTCATAAGTAACATAAGGGACTTCTGCATTGTCATAATGGCCCAGCATTTTAGACCCTCTCCTGGTGTCCCTTAGTCATCACCCCTGACACCTGCTTATAAAAGATGAACAGCTTCTCCCTGTCCTCCCTGAGATCTACCGGGATTTGAGCACCCAGGAAAGTCAAATACAAACTTCCCAATCCTCACTTTTGCTTGACCAAGTGCTACAGTCTCACCCATATAGCACTGTATAGGCAGAGGGCCCGGGTCCACCAAAACCTTTTTCGCTCCCTGCTTGTTTGGTTGAGCCTACATTCCTGACATGTTTCCCAAGTGACCCGGTAACATTTGCTGCTCTTCCCTGTTCCGGGGCCTTTTCACACATCTCGGGTGTCATCCATCTTGCCACATATGAATATCTAAATAAAGAACCTTACAAGACCATGTCTAAGAATTTCATTTACATTAAAGAGTCACATAATATTAGACTTTGGGAGACTGAGTATTAAAGCCCAATAATACTCATTTTACAGATAAATAAAATCAACTACAAGTAGACAAAATTTGATCAATGCCACACAAGTGCTTATTTTCAGTTTTTAAAATAATTTTGGTAATTTCAAAGATATTATTCAGTTTCAAACTGCATCCTATAGTAAACCTGTATACAATATTTCATAAAATGTAGCATTCCAATACTTACAGGTATATAAGGTCATTTAGATTCCTGCCACTAACTTCTCCTGTCCTGGGAACTGTTTGTTTTTAGTCACCTTCTGAGTCTGTTCAGCATCTCAGCTTTCGGGCATGTCTCTATCATCTGCTACTTTCCTTCTCTCTTGTTCACTTTATATATAGTCATGTGATTGCGTTTAATACATCACAGCATCATGGGGACTTAAATACTGTCTCTGATTTTCCTCCATGATTAGTCATTCTGATTTAAGAGCTTGCCCTCTTTCCAAAAAGTTCTCTTTAAAAGGTAGAATATATCTGCTGATGTTGCCTTTGACATTGATCTAGTTCTCTGAACAATTCAAAGAATTTTTATTTTATATATGTTTCTCATTTTATTCTTTGAACATTACATGTATTATACTAATTTGCTGAATACAGCTTCTTTATTTGTGCAGCATCCTATACTTTATTTTGGTATTTTCATGCATAATAGGTCTCAGGCCTCCTGGTGGTAGCCTATCAACGTGGCCAGTCTAATTGACCAGACTGATCACTCAACCTCTGTTACAAATCTTTTGATGGGGTGTACAGATGCTTAACATGGAGATTCTGTGTGAGAACAAATAGCTTATAAAGTCAAATGTTTAAAGGTAATTTCTATGAATTGTGGCTTCTCCAGTTTCTCTACCTCAGATGTGACCAGTGGTAACAACACTGCTAATTTCTAATTGACTGATTGATTGATTCACTTATTTATTCATTCAACAAATATTTATTGAGTGCCTACCATGTGCTGGGCACTATTCTACACACTAACAAAATATGAACCTGTTATCATAATGGGGAAGATAGAAAATAAACAATTATGTAAGTGCAATGCTTAGGAAGTCAGCTGGTTATAAGCATAAAGGGGAATTAAGAAGGGAAAGAACAAGGAGTATTGGGGTAATGAATATGCTGCTTTAAAAAGGGTCTTCAGCTCTCACCAACAGGTGAGAGAGCGGCCAACATGAAGTCATCCATGGTTAAGTATCTAAACAGAGGATCAAATGCCCTGAGGAGCTTCTATTTCTGGATTGATGAGCATGGAGGTCAGAGTTGAACAAACATAGTTATTAGAAGAGAAATAAAGATGAAGTCAGAGAGAAACCAAGGGCCAAGATCGGTGCAAGCTCTGTAAACTATTAAAAGAGCTTTAATTCTGAGAAAGATTAGAAGCCATTGGAGAGTTTAGGCAGAAAAATGACATAATCTGATGTTGGATTATCGTGATGAAAATAGTTTTAATGTAGGTTAGGTCAATGGTAGAAGCTCAGGGACCAATTAGAAGATTTTTGAAAAATACACAGAAGAAATTATGGCACGTACCCAAGGGCTGTAGCAGTAAAAGTTGTGGAAATTGACCATATTAAAACATAATTTGAAAGTAGAACCATAAAATTTGCTGATAGAGTGGAAATGAGATGTAAGAGAAAGAGGAGTCAATGACTCAAAGGTTTTGGCATATACAACTGGAAGTATGGAGTTCGCATGTACAGAAATGGACAACATAGCAGGAGATGCAAACCTGGCAGAAAAGTCATGAGTTCGACTTTGGTTATGTTAATTTCAAAATGCCTATCTTACATAAAAGTGGTGATGCCATGTTGGAAATTAAATATACAAGTCTGGAGTTCAGGGAGGGACTGGAACTCTACATGTGGTAGTTATCCATGATGGTATTAAAAGTGAAGAAAGTAAGGTAGCACAGAGGAAAGAAGTGACCCAAACTGAGCATTGCAGGATTTCAGTATTATTAGATCTGAGAAAGAGGAGAAAGATAATGAATGGCTAGTGTAGAAAAATAATATACATGACAAGGTGATTTTTTGGATAAACTGTAAAAAAAAAAAGTTTCAAGGTAAAGGAGTGAGAAATTATATCATAAATTGAACTTAGAATAGGCACACAAGGACTAAGGACTGACCATTGGTTTAGTAAATATAAATCATTGGGAAACTGCAAAAGCAAGGAGCCCATCCCATAGTGAGATAAACATTGTTTTGCAGAGAAGACAGGAAATAATTATTAGAATGGTAGACTTGAGTTAACAGTGCCTAGACTAGTGGTAAAGTATCAGTGAAGCCAAAAGATAAAACTTGTAAGCCTTCAAATAATTTCTATCAACAGTGTATATCACATACATGCAATATTCATCCACCTAAGTTCATAATTCTGGAACTATCTAGTAGCTCCAGTTCTCCTAGATTCTATTGTATAATCATGAAATATTTATAAGAATTAAGAAAGAGTCCTTAAAGAACCTGTGTCAAAATTGCATTTGACCCCATTAGAATATTTGCAGTTATTTGACAGTAGATTCTCAAGCCCATCTATATGGAGAGGTCTTTTTGGTTGCAAGATTCTCTGGCACTCAGGGAAAGGAGGAACGCAGTGTCCCTAACTCTCCCAAACCTGCCTCGCCCCATCTCACCCCTGCCCCTATGTCTCCTAATGAATTGTGGCCTGAACTCCTGCTGCATTATCCAGGGTCTTGTCCCACACCATTCCCTACCTCTTCTCCAGTAAATTTCCCTGAATAGAATTCTGACCTTAATCAATCACAACTACCTCCTTAGAATTTCCAAAAACACCTCCTACCTCCCATTCCCTCTAGTGAGTTCCAAAGTCTACTGGAATAGGTCTGGATTTTTCCTGCCCCCATTGTGGCTTGAATTGTGAGTTTCTGACCTGTCCATTAATTCTCTCTGTGTTTTCATAGACCTATATTCTCCTTCCTCCTACCCAAGTGTATGTATTATACACATATTGGGTCCTCTTTAATAACAGTTTGTTACAAGACCATGAACACTGATAGTGTTAAATATACTAGAACTAACACCCATATATGAATTTAAAGACAGAAATTTCACATAAGCTCCAGACAGACTATAATGATATACACATTACAGATACAGTAGTGGAAAAATTCTACAATGCCTGCAATTTAAAAACTGTGGAAAATTCTACAATGCCTGAAATTTAAAAACTGGAATGAAAACTATTTGCATAACCAAGTATTTGCATACTAATACCTTCTATTTATACAGTGGCTTAGCAATTACATAGTACTTTTTAATAGAAACTCTGTTTTCAATATGTGAGACCTGGTTCTAGACTTCTGGAATGGTGCTAAGATGAGGAAAGATGGACTTTAGGCTGTGCTGTGTCTAGTCTAAGGAGATGTGATGAAGAGTATTCAAAATGTAAACAGATTTGAAATCCAGGAAGTCTGACCAACTAATGCATCAGAAGGGGCTAGGTAGAGATGAAGTGCCCAGTTTAGCAATGAAAGGTATCATACAGAACTTGTGAGTTCAAAAATACACTATTGCATAACATTCTGTATCTTAGTAATTATATCACTAATATCTAATTAAAAAGAGAGAAAGAGAAACAAAAACCAAAAAACAGTGTGCTAGGAGTCCACCTGGACACTTGCTGTTCCCTGACCCTCAATATACTACCTATTCTCTAGACCTTATAGATTTGACATCCTAAATAGCCCTTAAATCCATTTTTTTTTTTTTTTAATTTCTACCATCACCATCCTGTTTTAGGCCTGGTTTGCCAAAGTAGGCTAACAACTGGCATTCCTGTGTCGATGGCGATGTAATGTATTTTCTCCAAAAAGCAACCAGAGAGGTTTTTCAAAATACGAATTTGACCATATCCCCTCTCTGCCTCCAACTGTTCTCTTCATATGGCCTAACTAGCTCCTTCATGATGTGCCCTTGGTGCCCTCCCGAGCCTAATCTCAATCCCTCTTCTCACAGTTTACACATGGTGTTCCCTTTGTTCAGAAACCTACACAGCCATTGCTTTGACAAGTGTTTTTGTTACTCAGCTGCTAAAACGAATACCATACAATGTGTTGGTTTAACAACAGGAATTTTTTGGCTCACCGTTTCAAAGGCTAGAAGGCTTGCCTCCTCTCTGGGTTAAAGGACCCCAGTAATCCTGATTCAGTTGGGCCACACTTGAACTGAAGTAACATCTTGAAGAGATTTTATTCCTAATGGGTCCACACCCAAAAGAATGTGGACCAAGAATAAGAACATGTCCAAACTAGGATATACAATTTAATCCACCCCAACAAATGTGGCAGAAAATGCTGTTGACTCTGATTCTCCAATGATACAGAATGCTACTTTGCAAATGTTACATTTCTCAATGTGCATTAGACATATACTAACTTTCCTTGAAGCAAAGGAGAGACAGATGATTAAGCTCTGACCAGTAAAATCAGGAAATTTTGTGGAACTTTCAGGGAAATCTTAAACAGAGGGAGTGTGATTTCTCTCTTTTTCCAGTAGAGCCTGGAATATAGTTATGATGGCTAGAATTCTGACTATCATTTGGACCCTTATAGATGAGAGCCTCACTCTGTGATGTTGAGAATGAAAGCCTGAGATGCTGAAAAACTTGGTTTAGTGAAACAAGCCCTGGATTTGTTGCTCCCAGAGTTCTTTTGAGAGAAAAATATATCTCATCTAAGCTACTACTTTGGAAGTCTCTTTTGCATAAAGTTAAACCAAATTTTCACTGGTATACAAGGTTAACTCTACCCATTTTTCAAGTCTTGGCTCAAGTGTCACCTCCTGGTCCCTAAAATTCAGTCAAATTTCTATGTTAAATGTTCTTCCAGTAATCTATTTTTCTTCAGAATATGTACCTTTGTAATTATAGTTTCATTGGTGATTAAGTGATATTTTCCTTCTTCACTCACTTCACAAACATAATTGAAAAGGAGCAATATAGTGTAATTATTAAGTATAGTGTATTAAAATGTAATTATCTATACTTTAATGATAATAATTATAATAGTAACAATAAAATCTTAACTTAAAAACATAAAATAAAATGATTCTTAAAAAGATACCCATTGGAATCACAGGAGCAGCTTTTAAAAAATATGTCTATTCCTGGAAATCATCTCCAAAGGTTCCAATTCAATTGGGTTGAGGAGAGTCTGGATGTTTTAAATTTGTAAGCACCTCTGATGACTTTGATGTCCTATTTATACTTTTTAACAGACTTGGGAACTCATTACCTAACCAACCATATGGAATTAGGACATAAAGCACGTAAGATTTGATGGGGAAATATGGTTAAGAAAAATCTGGAATATGGGCCACATAATAATAGGGAGTTGGCTAACTAACCAGGGAAGAAAGAAGACTATATTAAATGATCATTTTAGAGGACGCCAAATACCAAAAAAAGTAAAGAAAAAAAAAATAGGGACCAGTACAAAGCTAAATTCAGCAACTAAAACTTTTTTATTAGATAAAAACTTATCCTTGCATACATATAGAATTTTGCAACACTCTCTATGTAAATGTTACATATGATCCAGTATATTATGTTCTTGTTTATTGGTAGGTTAACCATTGATGACATATGAATCTATAAAATGAATTTTAAATAAAGGTAAGGCCGCAAATGTAAAATACAAAAATCATAAAATGCAAGCTAAAATTCCCCTAATGAAGTGAAATTATCTTGGATACATGCATATTTTGGATTACAAGTGAGATGGAAAAAAATAACATATTCAGCATATGTGAGGCAGTCATATTAATGATGATAATGAAAACCATAACTTTTGTAGGTCCTGACTTTTCTATTTTTGAAGTTGCAGCCTTAATACTGTATTAGCATATTTTTTCCATTTAGTTTAGAAACGCATTTCCAAAGGTTGTAAATTGACATAACATTACTTCTTTTGCTCAGTGGTAACACCGTGACTTCATGATCACTGACTGTTTAGCACTGAGAAAACAAGATTTTACAAGAGGTTCAAACTTCTAAGTGCGCCTGCAAAAAGCTAATGCAGCAGCTGCCAGGAGCCTGCAGCTTCCCTTTGGATTAGGGAATAAAATAAAATTGAACGTACATCCCCTCAGTCTTACTTAATGGTTTATAAATCACTAGTAATGGAAAACAAACATATCCCTGTTCTATTCTGCAACCTAGAATTATATACTTTTTTAAACAGGATTTTTCCCTCTCTGCTTCCAATAAAGGTATTCATTGAATTCATTTATTACATACTTTAAAACTGTAATGTTGTAGAGCATTCCTATCCAAATGGGAATGTGTTAATTCTAAGACAGTTATAAAATTTAGAAATAGACGCAATCTTACAGATAGATCATCTGATATAGCTTACTTATTTTAGACATCAGGAAACTAATCATCTGGGAGGTTATGTGATTTGTCCAAGGTCACACACCTTATGGATGACAAAGCAAGTTCAGACATGCCATGAAGACCAGTGTCTATGTTAAGAGAAATGCATTCTGAATGGGCAAACTGGAAATACACAAGAATTAGTGTAACCATGCTTAGTTTTTTATTTATTTCTGTCCATTATTTAGAATGTTTGATTTTTTTCCCTGCTCCATGGTTTATGTTTTTGGTTTTGGTTTTGTTTTCTTCCCCTAGTTAGTACCTCTTCCAAATGCGGTCTACTCTGACTTTAAGTAATAGGCATTGCATACATCATCTCTCAACTCCTTCACTTCATTTTTCTACTTTTAATAATGCTGCAATTCTTAGCATTGTTATCGAAGTGATTTTCTCTAACTATTGATTTTACCATGCCTCCCAATAAAAGACTCTCATTTGCACATGATTTCAATATAAATTTAAGCCATAAAGTTGATCATATCTTTTGGTGCTTCCACATATTGTTTTATTCTTCCTCCCAAAAATTCTCTTTCGTTCAGCAACTGTTTACTACATCATGCCTAGTATTAAACCATGGAGATAAGAAGATGAATAAAACATGCTCCCTATTCTCCACAAGCTCATAGTAGTTGATCTGCTGTCCTGTCATTAAATTATCCAAAGCCAATTTTGGAAATTCTTCCCAAGAAACAACAAAAATCAGGAATATGCACCTAGCTACCTGAACAATCACCCCATCCTAAAGTCCATCAGCTCCTGTAACTCGTTTCCTCATTTATCTTTTCTACCTTAGGGAAGCAGTGCATCATCATAGCGTTTAGGAACAAAACTCCAGAACTAACCTGATGGATACATATCTAACTCTGCCTCTTGCTGTGTGACCTGAGAAAAGATACTCAAACTCTCTGAGTCTTACTTTCCTCATATGAAAAATGTGGATAATGTTAGAATCTACCTCATACAGTAGCTGAGAGAATTATTTGAGTTAATATTTCTAAAATAGGACAGTGTTTGTCACATGATGAGTGCTGCATAAATGATGGTGATTATTATTGGGAAAATCAGAGGTAATTTCTTCCTCCAACTAAAAATGATAAATTCCTTTTGGCTAATACTGTTTAAGCAGTTTATCTTTCCTGAAAAACTATACAATTAATTTAACCTAAAAAGTTACATGATGTTTGTTCAGTTATCTATGTGATTTGTATACCTAGACAAATTATATTTTTATCTTCGCATATTATATTACACCAGTTTTATATATTACATATATATGTCTATAACATAATCCAAATATATGGAGTTGATTTTTTACACTGATTAAAATAATGAAAATTCAATCCCTTATTATATAAAAATACTAGCTTATGCCCATTCTCGCTCTCTCCCACTTTCTTTGGCTCTCCTTTCTCTCTCTCTCTCTTTCTTTCTCTTTCTTCCTTTCAATTCCTTCCTCCCTCCCTCCCTTCCTTCTCCTCATCCTTTACTCATATGTTATCTTGGACCATCACTGCTATTAGGGGGCCAGTGCCACAGACAGTCATACCCAGCATCTTTCTCACCTCCCCTCTGTGGATCAAATACCTGTAAATGTACATGTTTTCCTTATTAACTGTTCATAGGTTTCACCAACACAACTTCTTTGTTCTTTCTTGCTTTTTTCTTAAGGAGTTACCTCAAATAAAAGGCCAAATACACATGTATTCATATATGTGGTTGTATGTGGAAAAATACCTACTAAACATTCACATACATATTTTATTTTACATCTACCTACTTACTTGTGTCTTCTCTCTGCTTCTCCAAGCTGTGACTCTTAAATGGTGTGGGAATTCCAAAAGCTCTAGTCCTTTTACAACTATTGGCACATGCATATTTAGGGATCACTCTGGAGCACAGCCATAAATATTAAGCCATGAATTATTTTCCAAATCAGAAAAAAAATTCTAAAACAAAGACAAAGTACAAATAGTCTATGTCCTGATATTAACAGCCATGCTCAGTTTTTGTTGTTTATGGTACCTGAGATGCTACTCTCAGTCTTTAATACATTCCTTAATTACAAACCTCTGAGATATAAATGTATGGTTAACAAAGCTCTTTAAAATTTGATCTTTATGTTAGCTGTCCAAGGAAAGCAAAGAAAGAATCCCTAATCCCATGTTACAGGTGAGATATCAGGCTCCAAGAGCTTCAGCTACTTTCCCAATGGTCCAAAGCTTTTAAGTGCAAATGCTCAAATTGAAGTCAAGCCTGCTTATTTGGAATTCAGTGCCACTAAGGTTCCATGATGTCCAGAAATCTTTCAGACCCTTTATAGAAGCTTTCATCTATTTCTTCATCTTTCTCTAATTGCTTGCTCTTTCATAAGTATTAATAGTTGATATTTTAAGGAGTTTTATTCAAGCTTACCTTTATGTAGGCCTGATTTCCAGTATTATCGCATCTTTGTTCTCCATGATATTTCATTGAATCCGCAAGTCATTTCTGTTTAATTGTCTTATCAAAGGTGACAATGATTTAGTAAGAATCTCTATCTATGACTATCATGCTGTATAAAATAGATTCTTAGTAATAATAAATTTATGAAAATAAATTCTTAGACAAGACCCATTTTTAAAAATTTTATGTTGTGGATATTACATATATCTGTTGATATAATTATATCAAAATAGATTATGATAATGTAGGGTGACAGTCAAGTATCATAGTGGAACTCTATTGGATCTTGGTATTTTAAAGAGTTTTTATTTACTTTGTGTTAACTATAAAATGAATAAACCTTCTTGTTATTTGTGTGTGTGTGTGGTAATGAAGGTGTCAGGGATTGATTTTGGTGATGAATGAACAACTATGTAATGGTACTGTGAACAATCAAATGTACGATTTGTTTTGTATGACTGCATGATATGTGAATATATCTCAATAAAATGAATTTAAAATAAAATAAAACAAAGTAGGCAAAAAAAAAAAAAAAAAAGAATAAACCTACAACTTTGGCTACTCCCACAGTTATCCATCCATGACAGTACTTATTAGATGACAATTCACCTCTAATGAGAGACAACAGAAATTGTGGTTTTGATTTTGCCTCATATGAGGTTTTGGGTCCTGATAAAGAAAATTATAGAAGTAATTTACTTTCAAGCATCATGACAACTAAAATTAAATTTTAATAAAATGTTATGTTCTATATCTGTATTTATAGCTCAGATAGAAAGAGCCATAGACTATAATTTGGCTTATTAAATTAGCCACTGAAAGCAACAGCAAACATCTATATAACAACTACATCCTTACACAACATCCTGGGAATAATTTACATAATGCAAAATATATCTGCATATCTCTATCTCTTGCTTTTTAATACTAAATTGTGAATCAGTTTATAGGAATTTTATCAAATTCAAAAAAATATTTTTAGAAATAACTGAACCAGAGAGAATACAAATCAGTAGGATGATATAATTGAGACAAAAATAACATACAATACATTTTGCAAGCTTTAGTTTTCTTTCCAATAATTACGGTTCATCCTGAAATTTGGCTGCGAAATTCTGACAACCACAACAAAAAGAGCCATATAACTGTCACATAATACTCAGTGAACACAAAAGATAAAAACACTCTGCTGCCTGAGAGGTATCAAAGTTTTTCAAGCCCTTAATTCTACAGGCAAGTTTTCACTTGGGCTTTAGGAAACTGTGGCGGGTAAGTGTTTTCAGTAACATCTATGAAACATCTAAAAATGAATCCTTTAAGGTTGTTTCTTGTAGCAATTTTCAGTTACAGATTACGTAATTTAACCAAAATCTAATTCACTAAAATACATTCTTGAAACATATCTAGGAGCTTGGGAACTGTCCTGCCCATGATGTAATGGGCAAAATCCAAAGAAAACAACTAAGTTGTGACATGATAAGTGTGATGGGCATATCAAACTTTATGGTATCAGCTGTGTAAGGTTAGGTTACTTTTCACTGTGCAATGACAGTATGAACTGGTAAGTTTTCAAAACCAGTGTAGGTTATAAAGTCAAAGAATATCTAGGAATGCTTTGTATATACTACCATATCACTCAAGTCATCTATGCCACCCTCTGGTGAACAATGACATTGTTTTGGCTTAGTACCTGGATCTCCTGCCTATGTTTGGGGTCTTTGAGAGGGGAAAAAAAAAAAAATCCCATTTTTACACTTTCCTTATATTAGGCACCAGAAAAACATGGTTAGGACAATCACAATATCACAATTTTTTTTTCCATCTTGATTCAAAATAAGATTTAAAATAAGATGAATGGACTACATATAGATTAAACATTCAATGTATACTACTTGTAAAATAAAAAGTTTAAGAAAGGATTGTGGTTGCATTGTTATTGACTCTTCAATCTCCATCCTATCCCGGATGAGGAAACCAAGCCAAGCTTGGGAATCCATTCCCTTTTCCAACAGTATGTTCAGGGAAGGACATGCCAACAAATCTGGCCAAAGTGATGTGAGGTTTGGTGCTCTGAGTGGCTCCAGAGTGAAGTCACCTCATTATGAAGAGAGTTGTCTCTTCTAGATGTGACTTCTTGTATTCACTTGAAAATGTAGCCAACACACAGGATATGGGAGACCATGAAGCAAAGTGGAAAAATGCCAAGACCTTGGGTTCTGTAAAGTCACTGAGCCATGGAATCAAGCAACTCTGAAGATTTTCTTCTCTCTGAACTTGAATTAAGTTCAATTAACTTTGAATTAATTTCTACTCTGAATTCGGTCTTGACATTTATACTCAAAAATAAACTGACTAGCACCAAAAGAAATGTCTAATTTTAAAATAATTTTAGCTCCTTCCCTCCCTGTACCCCTCTGGGAATTACAGTAAGATTTTTGTAGACTTCTAAATTAAAACAGAAAAATTAATAACCAAATATTAATTTGCCAGTTAATATGCTACCAAAAGGCATGAAATGCTGAATTTGTTCTTCATCATTAGTAATATCAGTTGGTTATACCTAACAACCAGAATCTACTAGTTTGTTTCTGAAATATTGGTTTTCATTTAGTGAGTTTAACAAATGAATCCTTCATCATTTTCAAAATGATAGCCTCTATAAACAAAAACAGTTTACCTTTCAACTATGTTTTATGAATTCTTATTAATGGTTTAACAAGATGTGAAATAATCACAACTATCAGATTTACAACCCCATTAACTAAGGATTGGTAGATAAATGCTAACTTGTATGCTGCAATCAATTTCATTGTAGTACCAAAATCACATCCATTAAACCACTGACATAAACCAGAACCTTTTAAGAATTTTTGTTAACATGTCACTACGCATCTTAAAAAAAAATAAGAAAACAATTAACTAGACAGGTTAGTTTGACTATATGACTTTTCAAAGGAAGAGAAACTACGTGTGCTCTCTCTAGATATGCACACATATGTATATGTACACATTTGTACACACACACCTATGTAGACAGTGTTCTTTCTCATCCTATATGGATTTACATACATATAAATATATAAACGTGTGTCAGGAATACATATGCATGTTTCATATATGCACACACACACACAAATAGACATTGCATGCTTAGGTTTACTTTCTCATGGTCCCAAGATGACTTTATAGCTGCAAGCACCAGAAGTTCATTTAAAAGCAGAAGCAAGAGGCTGAAAGAAGAAAGTTCATTTTCTACAAAGGCTCTCCTCTTTTATCAATGAAAGAAAACATTTCTAGGGTGCCTCAGGCACCTTGATGTTTTATTGGCAAGAATTGGGTAATATGAGTCTGTAGTTCACATTTTTTATTTTTATAATCTTTAAAGATACCTCAATTATTTGCCTTGTTACTGTCTAGATATACTATGTCTATTTCAGTTTGATCCAGGAGATTGAAATCATTACTCAGGAAAACATCTAGTTGGTAAATTAAATACATAGGATGCTTTCCTTTGCTTCTTCAGGTATAGTTAATTATTCCTGCCCTATATCCCTACTATGAAATCACTGTTTTGGTGTGTATCAACTCAGATTCTTAAATATTTATATGTCTATCTCCCCTGCTGCTGTAAGATTTTTGAAGCAAGAGGTTATATGTTTTTGTTGTTGTTTACTGCTGAACCCTCTATGTTTAGAACAGAATTTAATAGGTAGCAGTAGTTGAATACATTTCTCAAGCCATCTACATTGAAAAGCACAGTTTCATACATTCAAAGTTAAATGACATAGACACATGGAAGTGTTTTCAATTGTTCTAAGGAGTTCAAATTTTGTTGTTGTACAAATGTATGGTTAGACACCAAATAAGTAAAAATATTTTAAGTCCAGATGGCTGATTGTATCCTAAGCAAAAAGGATGATCAGGTGGACATTCTAATATGAGCCTCTTTCTCCCTTCTCAAAGATGAGAGTTGATCTTCCTGACAATAATTAATTATATTTTAGTATAGATAATATGTGAGATGACTTAGCAATCTAATTATGTCATGGAGGAAACATGACTGTAATCTGAGATGCTTAGTTTTTAAATTTATATTCTAGAATGTCCTCTCATCCTGATTACCAATATAGGTATAGCTTTACTAAAATATTTTTTAATGTAGTGGAATATACATTTGTTTTCCTTCTAATATGTGGTAATAATACACAATTTTGCTCTGCAGAATATGTGTTTACCAAAAATGAAGCTCAGAAAGACAAAGACTAGGTAAATGCAGTAAATCTACACTAATAAAATTCTGGGCTGGATTTTAAAAGCAACTCAATTGCTGGAAAAAATGAGGAAATGGATATAGTGACTTTTCACAGAAGTCTACATAAAAGGACAGTTTCACAAAAAGGTTTGCATTCTAAAAATGAAAATGACCCATGAGGAGACTATAACAAGGCTATTAAAAAAATAAACAAAAAAAAAATTCCCTATATTTTGAAAGTCTTCCAATTTAAAACACACAACCATCATTGTTGTAGGCAAGGTCTGTTTATGTAATATACTAGAATCCACTGATTTTTGAGATTTAAGAATAACTGCTAGCCTTTATTAGGAAAAAATGCAGCACTTAGAACTTTCTATATATTACTCATTTAATTCTTAAAATTCTTGTGAGGCAGGCTTTATAAATCTTTATAAATCTCAGAAAACTGAGACTGGGAAAAGTAACTTTTCCACATTACCACTGCTATTTGATGGCAGTGAAGATCTGATTTCCAAGTCACTCTCAGTGATACTCCGTAGGTAATTCCATTAAATGCTGCTATTATGCAGACACAGCACTTTACATCTGAAATTTGTTGTAAAAATTGTTGCATTATGTTTGAGCACCCTCATATTGTAATACCTCTGGAACAATTCTTTATGCACACCGGAATAACATAACATAAATGCACATATTTGATGGACATATGCGTGTGTACCTGTGTGTATATATAGACTTAAAAGAAAGATGTAAACAAGGTAAACAAACATCATCCTCAGAAGGGTCAGGATGATGAAGGGCCTAGTTTGAAGAAAAGATTAAGAAGTGTAAAAAACAGATGATGAAAAGTTGACTCCAACATTTATAATCTGCCACATCCTTTCACTTTAGGGCACACATAGTTAATTTTGTTTAAAAAAAAATCCTAGAGGTTGAATCTCTGGGTAAACATGCATGCTTGAAATTGCAATAAATAGTGTTATTGAATGCTCCACAAAAGCTTTATCAACTCACACTCTTACTAACAGAGTAAAAGAACACGGTAACTCTGCATCCTGACTAAAATTAGCTATTACTAATCATTCATTTTTTTTTTCTGCCAATATGATGGTGAAAAATACCTTATTGATGTCTGAATTAGTATTTTCTGGTTTACTAATAAGTTTAAACATCTATTTAACAATTAATTAGCCTTCTCCATTTCTTCTTTAAATTTCCTGTCTCTTGCCAGTTTATGGGTTATTAATTTCTTCTTACTGTATTATAGATGATCTTTATATTATAAATAGCGTTCCTTTTTTGTAACAAATATTTCCAGTCTTTCATTTGTCTTTCATAACAAAGAACTGTATGATCTTCTTTCATGATTTGGCATCTAGGCTTTGTTTCTTGAATATTAAAACCTTTTCTTTGCTGAGATCATAAAAATTTTCATCTATGTTTTCTCTTTTAAAAACCCTAGAATTTTTTTCTGACTTTTATTCCTTAATTTGTGTGTAAATTATCTTTCAGCAGGGGGTGATATAGTGATTTTCTCCAGTTCTCCCAAAATTATATTTTCCCCACTCATTTAAAATGCCATTTTATTTAAACTGAGTAACAGTAACAATATTATGTACACACATATGTATTTATATATCAGTTTCTTGACTCTGTTCCATGTATATTCTTGACACTATTTTAAACATTATGACTCAATAGAACATCCAATCCTCACATTGACTACTTCCAATAATGATGAAATTCACTTACTACGGGGGTGGTTAAATAATACAAGCACACTAATATGAAAATTTAAATTTCAGTTACCATTTTATGTTAACTGTAAGTAATTGCATAAAGTACAAACTTCACTGCTAGCTTTTCAGTCTTCAAATCACTAGACAAATAACAGATGCAAATCATGATCAGTGACCAATCACGTTTTTCAGTCTGTTGGTGACTGGTCACTGCATATGTGTTATACAGATCTGTTCAGAAATCAAAGCATATAGTTGTGTTGCCTTCTTGTCTCCAAGTAATAAACTCATGTGACATTTTACCAAAATGATTAATCAAAAGAAACAGCTTATCAACGAAGATGAAAGTGTGGCAAAGAAGTTAAAAGTGATAATGCCAGAAGTGAAAGTGCAAGTGATTGATTAGAAGATTAGAAAATGATGATAGTGAAGCAAAGACAAGATAAGACAACTAAAGTATGAATCATATTGAAATACTCTGATGAATATAAAAAACAGTTTATAACCAGAGGATTTTCCTCATAATGTCTTAAGACTATTCTTTAGTTTTTATGACAAAGAGACTCCATGAAGCAGAAATACTGTTACAACAGTAATTATGAACTTAAGGTAAAAAGAAGAGTTGATGCAAGTACAGGCTTATTTTTATTATATATTTATCTACCATTAAAAGAAAAGGAATAACATTTGTTTACAACTGGTAAGTGTAGAAACTGAATGTTAAAGTTCAGCTTTCTTTTGTTCACCAATATCAATATTCCCATTTTTTTTTTAAATCATTACTGGTTTACTAATAAGAGGAAGCTTAACTTCAGTTTTACCTTGTAGAAGTTGCATTGAAACTGAGATTTATTTTTGTCCATAAAATTATATTATATAATTCAATCTCAGTTATTATGACAATAAGCATAAATTTTCAATAATATAATCCAAAATAATAACATCTAGTCATTTCTGTTTATATTTTTTCTTCCTTTTACAAATTATCATTCCTGAAAATCAAGGTACAAGATACACTTTGAAAATCTACAAAAATATTTATGGCTAAAAATGGCACAATGTTGCCCATCTCTCTCTCAAAAAATTGGAAAGTTCTTTTAATCATTATCAAGACAAAGAAGGGAAAGTGAAGATAAAAAAGGAATACTGATATCAGAGTACCAAATTTACATGCATGTAGCTGTAAGAGTATAAGATGGTTGATAAAAACTATGTCTCTCTCTCAGTCTTTCTCTGTCTCTACCACACACATGCACGCACATACACGCAGAAACACATGTGAAATACATAATCTACATACTTTGCTAAGGTATTATAAAAAGAAGGCCTTGGAAAGAAAGTTTTTTGTTTTTTTTTTAAACATGGGGTTTGAATCCTTTTGGTTAAACATCAAACCAGAGGCAAATTCTGGAAGTGCTATTTGACAAAAATGGAAGAACATTGTCTTTTCCATCTGTTTTAGTTTCCTAGGCTGCTCAAACAATTACCATGAAATGGGTTGGTGTTCTAGTTTGCTAATGCTGCTGGGATGCAAAACACCAGAGATGGATTGGCTTTTATAAAAGGGGGTTTATATGGTTACACAGCTACCGTCTTAAGGCCATAAAGTGTCCAAGGTAACACATCAGCAATCAGGTACCTTCACTGGAGGATGGCCAATGGTGTCCAGAAAACCTCTGTTAGCTGGGAAGGCATGGGGCTGGCATATGCTTCAAAGTTCTGGTTTCAAAATGGCTTTCTCCCAGGACGTTCCTCTCTAGGCGGCAGTTACTCAAAAATATCACTCTTAGTTGCTCTTGGGGTGTTTGTCCTCTCTTAGCTTCTCTGGAGCAAAAGTCTGCTTTCCACGGCCATCTTCAAACTGTCTCATCTGCAGCTACTCTCTCAGCTTCTGTGCATTCTTCAAAGTGTCCCTCTTGGCTGTAGCAAGCTCACTCCTTCTGTCTGAGCTTATATAGTGCTCCAGTAAACTAATCAAGGCCCATGCTGAATGGGCAGGGCCACACCTCATGGAAATTATCCAATCAAGTTATCACCCACAGTTGGGTGGGGTGCATCTCCATGGAAACAACCTAATCCAAATGTTCCAACTTAATCCCTACTAATATGTCTGCCCCCACAAGACTGCATCAAAGAACATGGCTTTTTCTGGGTGACATAATACATACAAAACGGTCCAGCTGGGTTAAACAAGAGGAATTTATTCTCTCATGGTTTAAGGCTGAGAAAAAGTCCAAACCAAGGCGTCATCAAAGTTGCCGTTCTGGGGCTGGCTACAGGCGATGTTTGGCTCCTCTGCCACATGGCAAGTCACGTGGCGGTGTCTCCTGGACTCTCTCTTCTCTTCCAGGTTCCACTGACGTAGCTTCTTGCTTCCCGTGGCTTTCTCTTTTTTGTCTGAATTTCATTCCACTTATAAGGACTCTAGTAATAGGATTAAGACCCATCCTGACTGAGGTACTTCACACCTTAACTAAGTAGCCTCATCAAAAGGTCCTACTTAAAAAGGATTCTACCCACACAAATGGATTAAATTTAAGAACATGTTTTACTGGGATACATACAGCTTCAAATTACACACTCCACCCTCTGGACCCCAAAAAGACATGTTCTTTCTATATACAAAATACATTCATTCCATCACAATATCCCAAATGTCTTAAGTCATTTCAGAAACAATACTTCATATAACATCTCACAATAATCGGTTATGGCTGTGGACTGTTTTAGGGCACAATTCCCCTCCATCTCTGGACCTGTGAAACCTAGAGAACAAGTTACCTACTTCTGATATACAACTGAGGAATGGGCAATAAGATAAAAGATTTCCATTCCCACAGGGAGAAACTGGAAGGAAAGCAGAGATTACAGGTCCCAAACAACTGCAAAAACTGCATTGCATACTCTATTAGATTTCAAGGTCTGAGAGTCATCTATTGAAAGAGATTTTCCTCTGGGCCTGATGAAACAGCAGCTGCCCCCACCCCCCTTCCAAGTCCTTGCCCAGTGGCCATGCTCTCCTCCAACACTGGGGTGAAGGCCCCACTCTCTCCAAGCATTGGGATTGCAGCCAAGCTCTCTGGAATACTGGAGTACAATTTCCACCCTCTCAGAGCAAGGGGGTAGCAGCACTCTTTCTGAACAATGGGGTGGAAAGCCCACCCTCTCCACACATGGGGGTGAGGGGGTCCTGCTCTCTTGGCACAAGAAGATGTCTTCAGTCCAGATCTCAGCTTCCATGTTTCTGCCCTTAAGTGACTTTTCCTTCAATTTGTCCTTCTCTGTCTGTTTTAATTCAGGCTGGCACTGATTCCATTCAAACAAATCATGCAAAAGACTTGTCAGTTTTGAATGTAGTTCACAGGGGTGAAACCATCAGACAAAGTGACTTTCTACAGATCCTTTTTGGATAACTAGATTTCTAATCCTGACTTCCACAGAAATTGCTGACTAGATCCATGTGAGAATTTAACTGAACTGAGCACTATTCTATGGGGACTCGCTTTCCAGAAACTTGGAATTTTCCAAACCAATTTCTGGTTTCTTTGTGCCCAGGAGTTCAGTTCTCAGCTTACTTTCCTCTCTCACTTCACTGAAGACGCAAGGAGAAACCAGGCTGCACTTTTCCACACTTAGCTTGGAAATCTCCTCAGCTAAATATCCAAGTTCATCACTCTCAAGTTCAGCCTTCCATCTGACATCAGAACTCAATTTCACTAAGTTCTCTGCTACTTGAAAACAAGTATCACCTTTCCTAAAGTTTCCAATAACACATGCATCATTTCTGTCTAAAACCTCTAAAAAGCTTTAGCATCCATATTTCAACCAAGTCTCTTCAAAGCAATCTAGGCCTTCTCTTCCAGGTTTCATCGATGTAGCTTCTGCTTCCTGTGGCTTTCTCTTTCTGTCCGAATTTCATTCCACTTATAATGACTCCAATAATACAATTTTAAGATCCATCCTGATTGAGGGGGGTCACATCTTAACTCAAGAAGCCTCATCAAAAAGTCCTACTTACAATGGATTCACACTCATAGGAATGGATTAAATTTAAGAATGTTTTTCTGGGGTACATACAGCTTCAAACCACTACAGCTTCTCAAATAAAGAATTTTGCTTTAGAAACCTAATCTGTATGTATGAGGTAACTATATCCTTTTAACACTTAACTATATGCATTTCATCATTTTTTGTACTATTTATCTCTCAAGAAGAGTTACTTTAATTTACACTTCCATAAGAAACTTTAGTCCTTCACTAGAAATCATTCAAAATAAAGTTTTTGATAATCTTTACATCAATTCATTGGATTTTAAATCAAACCCAGGATTGGTTTTGGGATGTGGGAGGCAAATAATAATCCCTATCCACACATAAATGTATTTCTATCATTTCAAATGTAAGGAAAAGCACTTTCCTTATTTTTAATCAAAATTAAATGCTGCAATTTTTTTTTCTTAACAACTGAATTCATATTAGATCATTAAGTTTTTCACATTTTAGTTCATCAAGTATGAAATTTTATGTTTACTTCTTGATATATATCCCCTCATTATACAATGAAATTAGTTCTTCACAAGAAAAAGCTAATAAAATTCTCCAAGAATCCAATTAATATTATTTTCTTCAAACAAACCCTTTTGAGGTAAAGGCAGAATGAACCACTTTTCATTTAGGTGGCCTGATGAATAGATTGACAGATCTTGAATTACTATTCTTTTTGGAAGAAAATATAGTTGTCATCGTTTGTGGTGTATTTTATTTCTACAGGAATCTTCAATAAAGATTTGAGGAGTCCTTTATAGAGTATCTAAGCAAGCACCATATAAGACTGATATATCAGATATGGTTATATATATATATATAATTTTGAATAAGCTGTAAAATTAGCCTAACCAGTAACAAAAATAAAAAATAAAAATCAGTTACTTTTAATGTACAATAACACTTTTCTTACAGCCCTTGTACTTGCTAAATATTAACCTCTGGTATACCACCAAGGGAAAATAACATTTTTTATCTATTTTAAAATAAATTGATATTTAAAGTCTGTCTGTTTATAATTACTACATTTAACAGTCAGTCATTATCTTAATTTACTGTACCAGGAACTGTAAAGATATACCATTCATTATACAAAATCTCAAAGATTTTCTGGCAATCAAACACTTACTTTAAAAAAAAGGTTTAAAACAGGTGTTCAATTATGGGAATGTGTGACCATTTGGAGGGAACTATACTATAGATACTGTAAATGATATTGTAAAGTAGTCATCCTCAGTTCCGCTGCTCAGACACAGTACTTATCAACATGTGTCATGCAATGTGAGCTCTGGATCAGAGTAGGCTGAAGACAAAGCCTTAATTATACTCAGGATTAGGTAGAACACTCATTATTGTTTCTTTAAAAAGTTACATGCAGACTACTGGTAATATTCTAGCATATATCATCAATAATGATTGAGAAACTAATTAATAAGAGCCTTTCTAAAATTCTCCTTTATAACCAATGCATGAACAGAGACTGAAAATCAAGCATAACCTACTAGTTCTAAAACATATCGTACAATCTTGGAAACTTATTGCTGCAAAGGAGAGGTGAAGCCTACTTATAATTATGCCGAATGGTCACCCCCAGAGCACCTTTTGTGGCTCAGATATGGCCTCTCTCTCTCGTCCAAGTCTGCAAATAAACTCACTACCCACCCTCCTATGTGGGACATGACTCTCAGGGATGAGCCTGGACTCAGCATCATGGGATTGAGAAAGCCTTCTTGACCAAAAGGGGGAAAAGAAATGAAACAAAATAAAGTTTCAGTGGCTGAAAGATCTCAAAGAGAGTCAAGAGGTCATTCTAGAGGTTATTCTCACATATTATACAGATATTCCTTTTCAGTTTCTAGTGCATTAAAATAGCTAGAAGGAAATACCTGAATCTGTTGAATAGTAATCCAGTAGACTTGATTCTTGATGATAATTGTATTAAAATATAGCTTGTATCATGTGACCATGTGACAGTGAAAACCTGGTGATTAACACTCCCTTTAAACAGTGTATGGGCAGATTAATAATAAAATAATGACAAAAAATATATAAATAATGGGGGGATGAGGGGAATGGGATGGTTTGGGTGTTCTTTTTAATTTCTTTTTTACTTTTTTTAACTTTTTGATTTTTTTGTTATTTCTCTATTTTGAAGTAACGAAAATGCTTAAAATTTGATTGTAGCAATGAATGCACAAGTATATGATGATACTGTGTGCCACTGATTGTATACTTTGCATGGATTATTTGGCATGCAAGTTATCTCAATAAAATTACATTTTAAAAAACATATCCTACAATTACAATATTTTTTTAAAAATCTTTTTTTTTTTTGTTTTAAAATACTTTCAACTTACAAGAGAGTTACAAAAAGAATACAAACACCATACAGAGTGCTCCAATATACCTCTACAACGTGCCCCCTACCCACCAGATACTCTTCCATACCAATTTTAACATACTGTCACATTTGCAATATCATTCTACCTATCCATCTCTGTCCATCAATCTATCTGTCCAACCAGACATCACTATCTGTCTGTCTGTCTTGGTCACTGTCTATCTGTCAATCCATTTTCTGAGTGTAAGTTGCATACATCAAGTTCCTTAAATAGAATACTGCTATATGTTTCCTAATTACAAGTTATCCACTTATGTAACCATCTTAAGTACAGTAATCAAGTTCAAGATTTAACATTGATATAAAGATTACAGCCTATATTCCATTTTTTCATTCGTTCCAATACTGTTTTGAGCATCAACACCCTTGTTAGATCCGCCCAGTATCACAAATTGCATTTGCCATTTTATCTTGAGTTGTTTTTTTTTTAAACTCTGCTAGCATCTCAACCATCTCAACCATTCCCAATCGTAACACTCAGTGGGATTAACCACGTTCACAATGTTGTGGTACTTTTACCACCTTTCATTGCCAAAACATTCCCGTCTCCCTAAATAGAACCCTACACCCATTAAGCATTAACTCTCCATTTCACCTGCCCTCTGCCCATGGCAACCTGTATTCTAATTTCTCTCTCTGAGCTTACATGTTCCAAAATTTCTTGGGAGTTACTCTGGGGCTTAAATTTAACATCCTAAATCTATAACTGTTTTGATACCAACTTAACTTCAATAGTGTACATAAACAATGTTCCTGTCCCCTTCTGTGCCCCCAACTCCATGTACCTTACATGCCTTAATCATATCATTACCCTAACTGGAGACCTTTATTCCTTTATATGCTGATTCAATTTATTGTATATTGTCATTTCCCTTCAACCTGTAGAATTCTCTTTAGCATCTGTAAAGCCAGTCTGGTGATGACAAATTCCCTCAGCTTTTGTTTATCAGGGAATGTCTTAATTGTTCCCTTGATTCTGAAAGACAGTTTTTTCTGGATATAGAATTCTTGGTTGGAATTTTTTTGTTCTCAGCACTTTAAATATATTATCCTGTTGCCTTCTTGCCTCCATGGTTTCCTATGAGAAATTGGCACTTAACCTCATTAAGTCTCAGCTCCCTTGTATGTGAGTTGCTTCACTCTTGCAGATTTTATAATTCTTTCTTTATCTTTGACATTTCACAGTTTAATTATAAGTCACAGTGTGGGTCTGTTTGGGTTTGTCCTCTTTGGAGCGTATTGGATGTACATATTCATGCATTTTGTTAACATTGGGAAATTTTCAGCAATTATTTCTTTGAATATTCTCACTGCCCATTTCTTTATTTCTTGTCTTCCTGGGACTCCCACATGCATATCCTGGTAGGCTTGATGGTGTTCCACAGGTTCCTCAGGCTCTGATCATTTTCTTCATTCTTTCTTCTGTTTCTTGGACTGGATGATTTCAATTGTCTTACCCTCAAGTTCATTGATTGTATCTTCTGTCAGTTCCAATCTGCTGTTGAACCCCTCTAGAGAATTTTTAATTCCTGTTACTGTGAAGGTCTTCAGCTCTGTTTAGTTCCTTTTCATAATTTCCCTCTCTTTATTGGCATTATCTTTGTGTTCATCTATCATTTTCCTGATGTCCCTTAGTTCTTTGAGCATATTTAGGATCATTTTTTTTTTTTAATCTTTGTCTGATAGGTCCCAGTTCCAGTCCTCCTCATTGATGGCTTCTAATGCTATATTCTTCTCCTTTGGATGGGCCATTGCTTCTGTGTCTTTGCATATTTTGTAATCTTTCACTGAAACTTGGACATTTTGATATTTTAATGTATTATCACTAAAACCTAGAGTCTGAGACAACTGTTCCTTAAGCTTGTGTCTAGCTAGTGTTATGACAATGCTTTCCTTGAATGCCAGGAGAAACAAGCAGAAAAGGAAAAAAATATATAAATAAAAATTAAGAAAGAAAGGACCTTTCATAGTCTTCGCAAACTGACCTGTGCCAGTGCTGTTCTTCAGGGCTTTTTTATACAATGAGTTTAAAGAATAGCTCCAGGACAAAGCTTAGGGGCCTCCATGATCCTTTTTCACATCTGTCTTGCAGACATGAGCATGTGTAGCCCTAGGAATCACCCTATTTATAGGAATATAAATGTCCCCTCTTCCCTAGGAAACTGTTTCCTCATAGTTCTGGGCCATGTTTGTCTTACAGCCAAAAATCTCTTGCTCCAGAGAACCAAGACTTGAGTATTCTCCCACAGCTTTCCATAGGACAGCCAGTGAGCTGCTTTCTATATCAGGGCAAGTTCTGGGACAACAAGCCTGGTTCAGTTCTCAGAGCACCTACCAGAGAGATTGGACCAGAGATATGCTCCTGTATGTACACAATGGTTACTCTGCTCTCTCTAAAACCAGGACCAGAGAGCCACATTGGGAACATGGGTCAGCTCTGTAACAAGGTGGTAAAGAGACAGGGAGGGGCCAACCATAATACCAAGAGATTTGACTGCTTTTAATTTGCCTTTTTCTGGATTCTGCGCTTGCCCAGTTACTACAATCCTTTAACTGTTTTATGTAGCTTAAAACAATGTTTGGGCCAGTTCTTGCTAGTCATTCAAAGCTTCTGGGAGGACAGAGCCCTGAAACTTCTCACACTTCCATGTTGATCAGGGTGAATCCTACAATTACTTTTACTTCTATTTTTACATTTTAATTAAGGGAGGAAGAGGCTGAGAGGAAAAAAGTCGAGGATCTTAAAAACAACATAATTTTATATAAAATTGGTCATATATGAACATGACGATATTACCTTAATAGGTTTTGAATTTATTCATATTACAGAATGAGAACACAGATGTTCTCATTTTCTAAAGCTGCCAGAAATGCAATATACCAGAAATGGACTGGCTTTTACAACGGGGGTTTATTATTTCACAAATTTACAGTTCTAAGGCTATGAAAATGTCCAAATTAAGACATCAAGAGGTAGATATCTTCTCTGAGGAAAAGGCCAATGGTGTCCGGAAAACCTCTGTAGCTGGGAAGGCACATGGCTGGCATCTGTTAGTCCTTAGCTCCCAGGTTACATTACTTTCAGCTTCTGATTCCAGTAGCTTTCTCCTTAAGCATCTGTGGGTTTTCACCTAGTTTCTCCAAGGCAAACTCTGAGCTTCATCTCTTAGCTTAGCATCTCCAAACGTCTGAGTTTGTGTTAGCACTGAGCTCTCTTAAGGACTCCAGTAAGCTAATTGGGACCCACCTTGAATGGACAGGGTTGCGTCTCCATGGGAACAATCTAATCAAAAGATCCTACCCACAGTAGGTCTGCGTTCACAAAATTGGATTAAAATAACATGGCTTATCTGGGGTACATAATGGATTCAAACATGTACAACTAACTAGGACAAATTTAAAAGAAATAAACAAGTTTACGTATTACACACATTTATACCTTTGTATGTGTGTACAAAGGTATAAACAAAGCAGGAGAAAATAGTTGCTAAAATGAAAGGAAAATAAAACAAAGAAAAAAAAAGAATAAAAAACTTTACAACTAGCCAAAATCAAAGTTTATAATAAAATCAGTTATTTGGATAATAAAACACTCATTTTAAGAGCCCATTGTTTACGATGTACTTTATACAAGAAAACATGATCACAGTTGAAGAGGTTTACAATTATTGTAGGGTAGATAAAACATTAAATAATTTTTATAATGCAGTATAAATATATGGAGATTATTCTGTTCAAAATGTATGCTATGAAATATTATGTTTAATACTATTAAATTTACACTTTTGTAAAGGCACAAATGTCTGGAAAGCTATGCCTTTCTGGGTTATCTTACATAAATTACTCTATGAAATGATTTATTCTAAATTTAACATACAATTATGTTAATATCTTAGTATTTACCACTGAATCTCAATTATGTATAAAATGTAATGCTTCCTCATGGTTTTATTTAAGAATGATAACATGACTTTCTGTTGTTAAATTAAGTGACATGGGAAGTCTCTGTAGTTTTTAAATTTTACTATTGACTCTATAAATGATAATGTTAGTCTACAAATGTTTATATTTTAGGAATTCTCGGGGAAAGATAAATATTATAACATCCCTTCAAAAAATAACTACATTCAGCAGCTTAGCATGAGACTATTGCCATCCTCCTAGGGAAGTGGACAGCAGACTTTCTGGTCTATTGTTAGCCGATCTCTCAGCACACGTTATGTATGTAGTTCCTTGTACTGGATGTGGTCTGCCCTTTGATACAAACCCATGGCATTATCTTTGAAAGTTTGTTCTTTTAGAAAAACAACTACTGTACCATTTCAGAAATACAGTTGTAAAAATAAAATATATACATTTTTGTATCTGGAATCCTTTCTGACTTTAATTTTTGAAGATGTTTTTTTTTCCTTAACAACATCAACAATGAAGACCTCATTTTATTCTGATTACTCCATTATAATTACCATATTAAAACTGTAAATATATCAGAAGAGGTTATTTCAACTTTCTCTGCTATTAAAATAATCTCCCTTTCAATATTTAACAGGCCACTAATTATAGTACTTACGTGAGAATATAAAAGACTCTCTGTTCTGGTTTTACTTATATGTCCTGCTCTATCCCAAGCTTCTCAAAGATATATTAATTACAAAATATTCTAAGTGCATGAGTCAAAAAGTGAATATCACTTTGTGTGTAAGAATTTGTATTTATACATCATTTTATATATGAAAAATATCATTCTCTTAATTATTTCATTTTATCCTTACTAGTGTTCTTAAGATATATCCTAAAAAGAAAAAGATATGCTTTCTCACTAATATTTTCTCATTATAAATATACAGAAACATTTTGTTGAGAATAACTAATACCAGAAGGCTTTAAATTACATTTTTCCTCTGAAAACAGCTCATTGCCAAGGAATGGGTACTGGTTTTATAGTGTTTGTGTTTTAGCTAGGGTCCTGTTTTCTAAATTGCTATAGATAATCATTGAGAATATAAATAACCTTTATTTTCTCCTTCTTAGCTAATGAGTCTATTAAGTACTGAATGTACATATGGTACATTTTTATGTGTTTGATTAAATTTGCAAATATAATTTTTAAGAATTATAAAAATTTTTTGTATTCATTATAACTTAGATGAAAATATTAGCAAAGACCAAACAACATTGCTTATACACACTTAATGCACCTTCATTTATCTTCATTATGTTCTTCAGGTGGATATTTGAATTATATTACTGTGTGTTCTCATTTTATAAAACTTAAAAAAAAAAAAAACCTGTCTTTCTCTAATTCCTTAGAAAAATTCTCCAATGCCTCTCTTAAGTGAGAAATGATAAATTTCACAATTTATATAAATAAGTGTGACATTTTGATATTGTTAAGGTTAACTGGCTTGGTTGATTGGATCAGGATGCTAAGATTTCTGTAAGTAGTTCTTATTAGATACCATAAGTGAGAATAAAAGAGATGGCTAGCCTAAGTCTATCATCACCATTGGGATAAAAAAGTACTTACACTTGGTTTTGAGAGTATCTGCATATGTTACTCTAATTGATTCTCATAACATTTCTCTGCGATAAGTACAGCAATACTGTACTATAAGTACAGCAATACTGTACTATTTTTATAATAAAAAGACAGAAACTGAGAGAGTTTAAGTGACTTGTACAAGGTCACACAACTAGTAAATTGAGCAGCCAGAATTACTCTGTTGTCTCCAAAATCCCAGACTCTCATGATTATCCTTGTCATTTTGAGTGGGGTAAGTGGTAATCACCGTTGTTGATGTGAGCTAGTGTCTTTTACCTGATCTAATCTGTCCTGCCAAAAAGGAGCTGGAGAGCTAGAGATCTCACTTGGGGTGATGAGTAACAAAATTATCTATCTACCTACCGACCTACCTACCTACGTATCTACCTACCTGTGTATTTATATATATGTAAACTGAATAGAACTCAAAGATTTACAAATAAATTGCTTAGAGTAAACTGGCATGGAATTTTATTTTTCATAAAAATAAACTCAAGATTCTGAGAAAAAAAGAGTTATGTTCCCAGGTACAGAATGGACAAAGTCCTTAGAATTTTTAAAAAAAACCTATTTCATAAACTGCATAATGGTAAAGAAAAACTCATCAGTTAAACTAGATATTCTGGTCCTAGAATCCATTATATTAGAAAAATTTAACCAATATAATCAGGAAATATATAGATCAATACCAGTGACATAGTACAAAGCTCACATAATTTGCAACTTCTTGACATTTGTTTTTATTAAATATGTTATTAAAATTTTGTTCCTATGAAGTAATAATAGCTGAGACTCTGTCAATTTAAAGATTTCATTCTTATTCATTTGTACCCTGATATCATGGAATTATTGCAGAGTGAGGTAAATTTAGACAGGAATACCTAATAACAGAATCTTAACTTCTTAGCCATTTTAAATGCAGTTGTTTGTAATGATAACTTGATTGTTCTTACCAGTTTTCTGCCATGCTGTGGGCATGATAATGTGAACTTATATCCAGAAATAAACAATAGAAAACTTGTGAAACAGAGATCACTTATTTTGTGGCTGTGTCATTAAGTGCCTTTTGTTCCGTCACATCTAAAACCCACCTCTTTCCAAATGTCCTGTCTTGGTTTTAGATAGTCTCATTTTTCGCAAATGCAAGCTGTAACAGATTCCTCCTGCTTGTTATTTATTGTTATGGAAATCAATACTTCTTACCCTGCCATAGATGCTTTTGATATATTTGTCACTCTAATGGAATCAAAAGCATCTATGGCAGGGTAAGAAGGTGGGAGGATTATTTGGTGAAAGTTAGCCAATACACACTTAAATCAACTAACCTTGATTCCTCCTCTACCCCTGCTTTCTCAGTGTTTCTGCTTCTTTTCCTTTTCCTTTTTTTTTTTTCTCCTGCAACTAATGAATCTGAATGAATCATCTGTTGGCTTCTAGCAACAATACAAAAAAGACTAGCATAGAAATGTTATTATTATTGACAAACCAAGTTTTGTTCTTAAAAACAGAATAAAAGGAACATCACCATTACTCCACTCTAGGTTTAGTCAAATAAGCATGTAAAAAACTCACTTTATCAAAAAATTGCTTAATTGATCTATTGCCCTATGAAATTCATGCTTCATTTCCTTTAATCTCTAAATTAACCTAAATAGTCAAGAAGAGGACCAATTAAGACACTATTATCACTATTAAAGTGTTCCCTTTGAGAAAAATGACAAGCCTATGGTTCAAAAATAAAGTACTAAATGACAGCTTATACTTATTTGTAATCATTTACCTTCTGATAATAATTGCATGTAGCAAAACATTATACAATAATTACAGTTTATTTGTGGATAAAAAGCATTTTGCATTCTGTAAACTTTATTGTGTTTTATATCAGTAAATTATCATTCCTTTTGCAATGAAAAAGAATTAAAGATATACTTCCATAGAGTTCTTGCTACTACACTAGCTGCTAATTCTTAGTTCCTCTCCTCTTCCCCTCTCCAGCCAATTTTTTTTTCTCAGTCTTTATATTTTGGCACTTTTTTGGACTCTATTATGGTATTCAATCTCTTACTGCACAATCTCTTGAGATGCATGTACCCAGTTCCAAGATTTGAAATACTATCTTTATCCTGATGATTCCCATCTCGATCCTGACTCTATTTGAGCTGTAGATATGTCTATCCAACTGTCAAGATACCATTAATTCTGTATCTAATAAACATCTCAAATCTCAAAATTGCAATGCCCTAAAAGATACTATTGGTCTCAGTCCCTTCTCATTTTGCCTCTATTTCCCTTGTCAGCAATGCACTCTTATCCACAAAGTTGCTTCAAACATAAACCTAGAGTAACCCTTCTTTTCTTCTTTCCTCCAATCCCCACATTGTCACCAAAATCTGTTGACTTTAACTCCCAAGACATTAAACATGTGACCTTTACCATCTCCATCAAGGAAGGTTTCATATTTAGACTATGAAATAGCCTCCTATCTAATCTTCTTTCTTCTATTCTTTCTTAACTAGAATTTATTTTCCATATAACAGTGCAAGTTATCCCTTATTCATACCCACAAGTTATCCCTTATTCATACCCACTAGGCTTCAGCTTTACAAGACTCTGTGTATATGTTTGTGTGGTACTTGAATTAAAATACTTCTGATTTTTTTCCATTCCCCCTGGTTATTAATGTAAGTTTCACAGACTAACAATATTTGTGCTTCATTCTTTATTGGATACAAAAAGGCTACTATTTTATCCACCTCTCTAAGCCCTCTTTTTGGCTACACAACCTCAGCTCCTAATTTCTCTTATGTGACACGGATCTGAAATGCTGTACTGTTCCAATATTCCTCATCTGGAAAAATAGTATTCTATATAAAATGTGGCATCCAGAACTTCCTTTCCCTTAGATATGTTAACATTTTAAAGCATTTAGTAAAACAGTCTCACTGCTTAAATTCTTTTCTTAGAAGATTCTAAAAATTTGTAAATTTGCCTAGATTATACAGGTGACAAACAAGAATTTATTCTGGTTTCTAATTCTAACTACTATTGGATAAAAGAAGGAATACACAAGTTATAATTTTAAAAGCACCTAAAATTAAAATGCTAGAAAAATTTTGATATAGTCAGTTATATTTCTACAAAGATGTTGCACATGTCTATAAAATTCGAATCTCTAGAAATGGATGATAGGCTATTTAAGAAGGGCTTTTGTTATGATCATATACTTGAATGAAATATGTTGGTTTGGAGAAAATAAGGATAAGAAAACATCACATAGTCCCTGGAATCAGGTATCTCTAAATACCTCTAAATTCAGACTTTTATCTACTTTAAGATGGAGCAATAACTATGCAGAATATGAATTCCAAGAAAGAGTACTTCTGATCCCCTAATCTTTCCATGAGCTCCAAAAAAGCTCTTTCGTATAGTCTTTATAATGTAGGATAACAGTACAGAAAATGTGTCAAGTGAGCAAAATATAAGGGCAAGTTATTGTGAATAGAAGTGGTTGTAATGGCATTTGGGGCAAATTTTTCTACTTGTTAAAAGGATATATGTCTAATCTTCCTAAAATATATGTTTACCAAAAAGGTAAAATCAGTACCTCACAAAACTTCTAATATAACAAACTTAAGAATCAGCCATACCTGCTTCTTGATATACAGAAACATTCAACGTATTTTACTGAACAAATGAATGAATGGAAGGAAGGAATCAAGGAAATATTTGCCTCTAGATTTCCACTGAAATATACAATACAGCCCCTCCTCACTTGTGAATTCATTCATGATTTAGGCCACTGTTAATTTGTTGCTTTGCCACTTTCTTTCGTTGTTTCACATGTTTATATAATTTATTAGAAGTTAGATTTTAAGCTGCATACAGGAAGTGACTGACATCTGTTTTTCTATGTAGCGTTTTTAAAAGTTGATAGCTGTCTTTTTACGTGTCTGGTTTTGTCTGCTGGTTTTTTTGTGTGTTGTTTATTTCTCTTTGAAGTTATCTAATATGATTTGCTTACACTTAATGTTTCTGGTATAAAGGTTTTGAACAGCTCTAAGTTTTCCATATTAAATGTTCTATTTATTTTTACTGATTTCATGCAAATTGCTAATGTAATTTCAAAAGTATAATGTTTCATTTACTTAATTAGGCCCTTCTATTTGAATTAAAAGCAGTTTGAAAAGGGTATTAAAAGAGAAATAGGAAATTAAAGAAGCAAAAATAAAAGAACAAACATGGAGATTACAAGAGCTAATATTATTTTGGGCAAAACAATTTTGCTCTGAAGTTTTGGCTTTTAAAAGAAACAAAAAAATAGGATAAATATTACCAATTGCACAATTCTTATATCTAACAGAAGGAAGTGTATCTAACATATCAATTGTTCAAATATTCAACTTCTTCATGCCACTTATCTTTAAAAAGAATACTTAATAAGATCAATTGAAAATGAAAGTTACAAAATATTAACCAGATTTAAACAGGAAGAACAAAGTACTCTATAATTAGAGAGGTCTCAACATAGCTTCATTTAATTCTATAAATGCTTCCCAGATGCTTTCCATAAGATGTCAAATTACCTGTCTGGGTCTCTAGCAATAAAATGTGATTAACTTATCTTTTTGGTAAAGAATGCATATAGAAGGTATTATTTTCTTTGCAATTACTATTTTTATTTGGAGCATCCCACATCTCACACGATACTTTCCACTAAATATCAAATTCAATGCTCCTTGCCTTTTCTCTCCTGTAGACATCCTTCTACTAGCATTCCGTGATTGCTGCTTTCTCTGCAAAAGCCACACCTGTTCTGTACCACAGCGGTTGCAATTTGTTTTCTCTGAATTTTTTTTTTATTTTTGCTTTTTCGTTGTTATTGTTAGAGAAGTTGTAGGTTTACAAAGTAGCTGTAGTTTTATCTCCTACCTTCTCTGCTCCCATAACATAACTATCTATTTTTGTTCATAAGAGAGAAAGAAAAGGTAGGGAGAATCTTATGGAGATAAAATTCTTCACTGAGAGACAGCTTCACGTATGTTTTGTAAGGACCCTTTCTTTTAAATTTTCACTATATTCAAACTAAACAAATCTTGTATCTATTCAGCAAATTGATGCTTCATTTTATGTTTTAGTGTGACTTTCTGATGTTATTCATGGATTTTTAAATTAATTATCGTAATCAAAACAATGACAGTAAAAGAGAAACAGTTTCTTTGAACAGGTTGGAAATTTCATTACCCAACAGTTTTACTTCTAATGCATAATCAGTTAATTATAGATAAATATTCAATAGCTGAAGCAACCATTATTTTAAATGTCAAACACAGTCTGTAATGTATCTCAACATTGTTGGAAAATAAAAGATAAGATTACATTGGTTGAAGAACTAAAAATGATTGAAGGTTTTCATCGATTTAACAAATGTACATGGCTTTGAATACACAATTTTTAAAAAATCACTCATTCCCATTTAACACAACTGCCAAGTGCTTGTACATCAAAGCTGCCAAATAAGAATTTTAAGTGTTTCACCTCAGCTTAACATTTCATCCATCTTCCTGACGGGCTTAGAAAGATTTACAGCTGGAATACAGTGTACAATGAGGAAAGGAAAAAAGCTAAAGCTGTTAAGAAAAGAAATGCTAATAATAAACAGAAACCTCTAGCACCTATCATGTTGAATTGTGGTATGTATCTATGTATTGATTAAAATATTTTTGGGAGATATATTTAGATAATAAAAAAAGAAAGGATTCGTATGACATACAATATAAAATTAAAATACCTGACATAAATGATACCTCAGGTCACATTTCAGAAGAAGTCACATCAAAACTTTTGCTAGCACAAATATGAACTACTGTTAACTCTAATGGATTGTATAAAAGTCTTTGGAAATTAGGGCAAGATCCACATTCTGTTTTTAAATTACAGACAGAAAACTGATACAAATAGAAAGATTTTTTTATTTTTCTTTTAAGACCAAGAGAATATCTACAATCTGAGAGTCTTAACGTAAAAGAAGGGGAAGAGATACTTCATATGCCTTGTTCTCACTGTTTCCAGGTCTGGAAGATTTGTGTACAGTATAATCATGGATATTCTAGAATAAAGAGACCATAGTCAACATTAGTTCCCAAGACCTGGAAGACCCCAGTGGGTAGAGCTTTTAATGGGGGTGTTTTAAGGTGCAACTGTTTCTGGAAATCATGGGTAGAAACTAACAAGTGGTGCAATGTATTTTATGACAGCCCAGAATACTTACACTTTAGATAATTTTTTAAATAAATTAGGCAAAAAATTGAAATCAACTTAATGAAATATGATTGGCTTAAATTTTCATACATTGATGATAGGGAAACTACTTGATACAATAAGTGTTAATGAGAGAGAAAACAATAGAGAGATTATTAAATATGTGTGCTAAAGCCAACTTGACAGGCTAGAAACAGTCCTTAAGTATGTGAAAATTTTTTGTATTTTGTATTTCTAGAGATATCATTTGCCTCTGCTTCAGAAGATATTTTGCTTAAAATTAGCTCACTGTTTAATACTCAAATTTAAATGTCAGAATTCCTCCAAAGAGTTGTTTAATGATTACTGTATCTTCAAGTATTTGGCATGCAAAATATACATAGCTTTGCTAAGGGTCATTCCCACTTATTTTAATAAATAAAATGAATGTCAAGTCAATTAATGATAGCAGAAGGATTTTGTATAATGATTTTACTTCATATTCATGTTTATTTTAACAAAAATAAGCAGTGAGCATAAGCAAATTGTGTTCTTCATAACTAGAAATAATTATATGTGTTCAATATGTGATCAAAAACTGAATGGATCCTCAATATCTTAATGACATATTTCGTTAAAAATTAAAAATATATATATTTTTCCATGTGGGAGTCTAAGTTATTCCTAATAAAACCTGAATTATTATTAAATTTTATGTTACATAATCTTAATGTCTGCCCCAAACCATTAACAGTGGTATGAAATACAGATATCTACAGTCTATTACAACCCTATGTCCTTTTCTGTCTTCTTTCTTCTGGACCTCTCTGCAGCCAGCGTCAATAGCAACTATATTATATATGGTTATTTCTTCTCCCTATCTCTCAATTATTTGCTAGTCAGTAAGATTTAACTTCAGAGAAAGAAGATGGTGAAGAGGGGAATAGAAGGGAAACATACAACACTATTTTCAGAGATTAAAATACATTACTCTTGGTAAAAGAATGGATGCATGTTTGTGTGTGAGGTGAGGGTTGAGGTGAGGGTTCATGCGTGGGAGTGGACTGACGTTGGGGAGGAAACAGAATCACGGAGGAGGAGATAAAAGGAAATATTAAAAATGAATCTGAATTTGAATCTCTGTGATTAGATTAATATCACTGATTCTATTTACAGAAATGCCAAAATCAAGGGACAAAGAGTAAATTAGGTTTTGGGCACTTCCCAGAGATGTCTTAGACTGGCTCTATTACTGTTGATTGAATTAAGCTAGAAATACAATTTGGAACAAATGGCTCTACCATCAAAATGAAGGGACAATGGGGAGAGTTTTGAGAGTTGGAGCTGTACTTACACATGAGATCATCAAGTGAGAGGACCAAGAGAGGGACACAAATGGTCTTTCAGAGAAAACAGGATGAAGAAGAATGGTTAGAAGTTAGAACCATCACCAAATGATTTAGAACCTTAGAATACAAGAAAGGAGAAAGGTGAAGAAGGAGCCCAAAGATAGGTTACAGGAGGAACTTCAATTGTAAAGGTGTTTACATAAAGCTGCCAATATTATCATATGGTTTCTAGAATCTATTGAAAAAGATTACTTCAATCATTAAACAATGTATACTGAGGGTTTACTGTGTGACAGGCACAGTGCTTTCAATAGGTATACAGAGAAGGAATCTGTCCTCTTAGAGATAATGTTTCAATAGGGAAAGAAAGACAATAAAAATATAACAAATCTATATGATAATTTTAGAGTGTACCTGTACTTATTTAAATGTACATAAATATACAATAAATTGGTAGTGTTTGCAAAAATTTATTTTAGCAGAAAAGTGTAATGTCATCAATAAATGTGATTACATGTATTGAACCATAGTATGAGAAACTATGAAAAATCAAACAAAGAATTAGACAATGTAGCCCTTAAATGGCTCTCCATTGAACTTAAGATCTAAATCCCTTACCAGGCACTGGATGTTCCTTCCCTTCCTACCTCCCACATTTACTCTTCACAACAACACATCAGCCACTCTAACCTCCTTTCTTTTCCTTGAGTATACTGTGCTTATCTTCACCCATATGTCTTTGCAGTTGCTCCTTCCTTTGCCTAGAATGCCCTTCTCAGCCCTCTTCATGATTGCCTTCTAATTATTAGTCATCGCCTTCCATCCCTCTCCATGAGTTACTTTCTATCGTCATTCTGTTTATTGCTTACATATTTCCTGCATAATAGGTATCAACATTTTCATTTTTTAAATTGTTTGTTGTATTTTATTTACATATGTATTTACTTACTGATTACCCATATTCTGTCTTCCCTAAGTAGAAAGGAGAGATTAGGCAATCTGCTGTTTTTTTTATAGCTGCTTAATAAACATTTGGTGACTCAATGAATAAATGAACCAGTCAATCAATGAATCAACAGATAGGTTCTATATTTAGAAATTAGTATAACAATGAAGGGGTTATATTATAACATTCTAATTATAATGGGAATATATGTCCATGATAGATTTAGCAGATGTGGGAAAGGAGAAAATAAAAATCATCCTCTATCCTAATGCCAGGAGATTACTATCTTTTAGAGTTTATGTTTCCTCCCTTGTTTTTGACACATATTTTCACAGTCACAATTATAACTTGCTGAATTCTATAGTTCTTACCTAGTATATGTCATAATCATGTTTAATATCCCTAGAAAATTGATCCTAAATACTATTACATTGGCTGTGCATTACCCTACAATACAGAAATAGCAAACATATTTGAGTATTCTGTGTTGATATTTTAATATGGTTTTTCATTTTTAATAAAACTCGAATTGCATCTTTGCACATAGTAATTTGTCTGCAACCAAATAAAATTCCTAAAATAGATTTCTAGAAGTAGAATTACTGAGTTAAAGGGCACGATGATTTTTAGGCTCTTAATACAGAGTATCAAATTACGCCCCAGAAAATTAATGCAATCTACACTCCCACCAGTGACATAGGAAAATGTCCATTTTACTATAGTCACCAATATCTGAAATAGTCTGCCGATATCCAAAAAAAATGTTTTTAAATATAATTTTTAATGTTAAGTGATAATGATATTCATTTCTCAAATGAATATTAACCATTTCTAGGTCATCATATTTATTACTCAATAACTCAATCTTACAGAAAGCACGTAATGAACACTTTTCAGGCACAGTATAGAGCCCAGAAAGAACATACTCTTGAAAAAGCCTTTGAAATTTTTATCTAAATATTCTCAACTCTTCCATTTTTCTTACTTTTCCCTTTCATTTCTTACTCATAGTGCAATTAATCATTGCATGCCTCAGATGAGCTAGATACAGAAGACAAGGTTGAAACAAGCACTGCCCGGACCTGGTGTAAGTGCAGAGGGTATGCGTAAGTCTACTGTAACCAGAATTAGGAGTAGTTCAGGGCTGTGACATGGTCTTGGGTTTGGTTAGGTGTTGGTGCTGCACCAATGCCTCATTCTTTCATCTGAGAAATGTTGACTATCCTTCAGCTGCATGTATGACTAGTGACTTTCCTGTTCAAAAACATATAACCATAATTATGTCTGTGAGCAAGCTACATAAATAGCAATGACATTGCTGAATCTTATTCTTTGTAACATATGTGATAACTGTGTGAAAAATACAGTAATGGGGGAGCCCAATGGACAAAACACCTAACCCAGCCCTGAAGGTCAAGGAATGTTCCATAAAGGGAATGACATGTCATAGGGAAGCTAAAGGACAATCAGCAGAGCAAGGAGGTAAATGAAAGCTGGAGCAGTGTTTCAGGTTGAAGTATTGCAACTGCAAAGAGCTGAAGCCAAGGGACCAGTATCCAAATACTGTATCCAGGGAGCTAAGCAAGGACAGAATTTATCAGGGATGGGGAGGACAGTAGCCAGAAATGATTTGTAGAGGGTGCTAGGTCTTGAGTACTGTGTGCTAGGCAGAGGAGTTTATACTTGATCCTCATGGCAGTAGGGAATCATATAAAGGGCTTAATTAGAGCACTGGGATTCTTATGACTAAGGAAAGGACAAGACCATAAACACAATAAATGTCTCAAGTAGTTCATATAAAAGGATAATATTGGACTGATAATTGGGATTGAAATATGGAGTAAGAAGTAATAGATGGCATCCAGGTTCCTGACTTAAACTTCTTTGCAGATGGATATCTATGCCATTGAAGACAGGAATACAGAGGAAGGAGAAGCAAACTACACTAGATATAGACATGCATACACATATACATACACACACATATACATATACATATATATTTACTTTTTAGTTGGTGGGGTTATGGACAGTGAAGAAACATGAATGAAGGACTGGGTCATATAAGAGACACTGGGCCATTACGAGTCATGTCTTAGAATGTGGGTTTGAGGTACTGGGGAGCCATCCACATGGAGATATGCTGCAGACTAAAAGCTATAGACTTCTGAAGCTAAAACAATATATTGGGATTAGAGGTAAAAAAAAATTGTGAGTCATCAATTTATCAATAGTAATAGCAACTGTAATGGAATGATATCACCCACAACGAGTGTAATGCCATGGAGTCACAGACTCAAATGCCTCCTGGGCTTCGATACTTTGTAAATTAAATGTCTAGAAAATACAGTGGACCATACAATTCTGAAATGTAAGAGTTTAAGTTATATACAGATGAAGAGAATCCAGCTTTGTGGACTTAAGAGAACTTGCCAGCAATGTAAAAGGAAAACCACACTCAGCAATGTAAAAGGAAAACTACACTCAGGTCCATCAATTCAAATATCAATTAGAGTGAAAAATTGAAATTTGAAAAGGTTCAAATGATAGCAAATGACAAAAATGAAGAATTTTAGTACATTTTATTAGAGAAATACTGCTGTATTTTTTCATAGTATATAATGCATCCAGAGTACTAACGTTTCTCTTGAGATTTAGTAGCAACTTTCCACACTAAGAATAGAGCTAAACCTTAATAAGATTTCTACAGTGTTCCTTCCTTTCCTCCACTGGTCACATAGAAAACACTAAAAGTCTGCCTCAGACTTGCTTACTGAATTCAACAGGAGTTTGAAGACAGCAGAGATTTGGGGATAGAACTAGCCCTGTTAATATCAACATCTCAAGTTCTATTTTATTGTCCTGTCTGGCATACACCTGAACACTAGGGATACCAAAAGGACACTAATGAGATTAATTAGAAGACCATTTAGATTATTTAACTGTTGTGGAAAGTTTCTACTAGAGCTATTAATGAGACTGCCTAATAAAAAGCCTTTTTACAAAGGGCTTAATCTCTCTACAGAATCTTTTCCCCAAAAACATCACTGTCATGGTTAAATTACCATCTTCAGGGAAGGTCACAGCTAATGAATAAGAAGCATTCATAATTAGTTCCCATTTTCTAGCCTGTACATAACAATGGAAAAAATTCTAAAGCAGAATCCAATTTTTAAACACGTAAATGAAATGATATGAATCAGAGTCTGATCTTTATTTTCCATTAGGCAGGTTAATTAATTATAGACTAGTATTACCTATTTGCTTGCTCCTTGCATCATTTGACTTTACAATGTAAATAGACTCAGATCTGTTAAAAGTCTAGATTTGCCATAGAAGATTGTGGAAAGTGATGAGATGTATCTTGTAATCAAATGGTAACATTTTTATTTTAATCACTGGTTAACGGTACGATTTTTGCAGCAAGAATTTCAAAATAGAAACTGATAGAAATTTAAATAATACTATTGTTGCAATAAAGCAAATTTAACCTTAAAAGCATTCTCAACCTGAGTGTACTGGGAATTCCCTCATGAATTAAGATACTATTTATGTGGTTATTTACCTAGCAATATGTTACAATATATTATATTCAATTCCCTAATCTAATATGTTTAAACTTTTCTAAAAAGTGTTCTTTTTAATGAAAAGTTTTTTCGCCTTTCACATACATCATGAAATACTCTTGGAAAATGGTTTTATGTGCCAAGTCATCTTCAATAACTCCAAAGATGATTCTTTCCTCTTGCTGAAAATAAACGGAATTAATAAGCTGTGATAAATTTTCCTAAAACAAGGTGCAATGAAACACTATATGGCCCTTCCCCCAAAATAAATTAGACCTATTTCAAGAAGAAAAAATAATATAGAGAAGTGCAAAATACCTGTCAGAAAGTCTCTATTTACAAATATTGCCTGTTTGTTGTTTAATGTGTCTATGACAAAATAGAGGAATCTATTTGGAGGCTCAAGTGAGGTAAGATACTTAAGATTAGATGTCACTGTTGAGACGACTTTAAATAGGTATAAAGGTTATGACTGCATACCCTGGGGCTTTCAATTTGTGCCCCAGAGAAAGTAATATAATGGATCAGAACACACTTTATCTTTGAAAAACCTGCTCTGTTACCCTTGGAGATTTTGCAGTGGACTGTAGGCAAACCTATTTGACAAGCTCTCCATCTCAGTGAGCTTCACCACCCTAGGGGGCTGAACCTGCTCAGACAACCCAGTAATCCCAGCTTTGCAGAAGATCAGAAATCATGTAAGTAGCAGAATGTTTCTTTAGTGTTGTTTTGGACAGGAAATGAAAGAACAGTTAAAATCCTGAAACTCTCAACATATTGCTATAGAAAAAGGAAGGGGCACTGGGGAGAACAAGGTAACAATGAGCCTATTTGAAGCAAAGTCCAAGTTCTTATGTGAAAATATAATAATGTTTCATTGCATAGTTGTGCTGGTTAGTAAAGTTGCATTTGACTGAAACATTCTATTTTGTAGTTAATTTCATACATTTCAGAGAATATATTCATGCACTGATAAATTATGGTCAATGTCCAGCTTCTGATAAATTATTAATAAATGCCAAAGCTCCATCCTTCACAATCTTGAGAAAATTGTCTGGCCAAGTTTTGTACATCTATATCTCTGCCTTGAATTACACAACAAAGAGAAATGTGCAATAAACTACTCCGACCCTTGCAGATTTCCCTTTATAAAGCTTTGCATTACATTGAGATTAAAGGTTTACTGGAGACAACAGGACATACATATTCATGGAATTTTTTTTTTTTTTTTTTTTTTTTTTTTACTACGAAATAAAGACTATTTCAAGACAATGGGTTGTAATGGTCATCCAAGAATTTGAGATTCACTGAAAACAGTTTCCAAACATAGACCAGGGATCCAGAGGTCCTCCATTTCCAATCTTCTTCAGTATCTGAACATATTGTTCAACTCAGTGTTTACAAGAGAGATAACAGAGAGGATATTTAGTTTCCAGTATCATTGGTAAAGATAGAATGAATGCACTTAAAATTTAAAAAAAATTTTATTATGAGCTTTTTAAACCAGTTATATGTATTTAAAATAGTTCTGGTGGAATATAAAATGATAATTTGTATACTGACTCAACCCAAAATCATGTGTATCATATTGGTAAGAAATATCTAAGTTGTTCTGTATTTATTTTTTCCCACATGGTTGGAGAATCAGGTTAAATGTCAGTGATTTAAGCTTTCAAGGTCTATTCTATGACTGACAGATCCCCATTATTATGAATATTCCTAATAGTAAAAAGATATATATGTTTTCCAAAAGATAGATGAAGATATTCAAAGTAGCACTATTCATAATAGTGTCACACTTAAAATATCCTTCAACAGTATAAATGATATACAAAATTGTGGTATATTCACAAGACAAAATAATATTCATCAATTAGAATGAACAAAGTACCACATGAAACACCATGGATAAATCTCACAATTATCTAGTGAACAAAAGAGACCAAAAACAAAAAGCATGCATTTTATTATAACTGTATAACTGCAGTTACATAAAGCTCAAAACCAAGATAAACAAATCTATGGTGTTAGAAGTTAGGATAATGGTTATTCTTGGGTGGGATGATGACGAGAAGGGGCTACAAACGAGGCCACTTAGATGCTGGCAAATTCCTGTTTCTTAATCCATGTGCTGGTTATATGCGTGTGTTCAGTTTGTGAATATACACTTAGAATTTGTGCACTTTCCAGTATGCTATAAATAGTTCAATGTTTTAATTTAATGGAAAAAGAAATAAACAGTACTATTTTTTCTAACAGCTCAACTTACTCAAACATTCAGGAGCATTTTAGAATGAACTAATTCTTCTTGAACTAAAATCCTCTCCAAGCTCTGGGGTACCTTTATTTACTGGCTTTCATCCTATCTATCTCTCAGACTATTTTATGTCTCTATTGGGGAGTCCTCTTCTTTTACTAAACTTTTTAATGCTGAAGTCCCCCACCCCAGGTAGCATATCAAAATTCCCATAAATTTAAGTAACAACTTTATGCTACTGATTCCCAAATAATATCCCCAAATCCACACCTCTGCACTTGGATGTCCCATGCATAATTCAATGTCCCATGAAATATTCTTGATTCATAAATCAGGTCATATCACTTCACTATATGAATTTGTTCAAGACAGAAAGAACATTTATTTTGTTGGCCCACTGCAAGCTTATTTCCTATAACAAAACCTGATAATAGGAAATTAATATACAATCAATTTAAAATATTGGGAGCAATATAAATTACACCACTAAGCATATGGAAAAGATTATTTAAGTACAAATATCTCCAAGATGAAAAGTTAGTGCTAGCTCTCAAAAGGTTTCAATTTAAGGGGAATTTCAGATGTCATTCGATTCTTCACAATGTTAAGTATACAGCTGAATTCAAGGAGGGCAGGAAATACAAATATAAGAATATAGACAAAGGCCACAAGTAGTAACTTCATAAAAGAAATGCAAATGAACAGTGAACACATGAAAAAATTCAACTTTCCCAGCAATCAAAGAAAAGCAAATTGAAATCATATAAGCAAATATTTGCAGGTAACTGTCTTCATGTTGTGAAGAGTTCAGGAACAAAGGCAATCTCACTCTTGGGTAAAAATTAAATGCTTCTGAAGGAAAAGTTGACCATATGTATGAAAAGATTAATGCATTCATATAGTACAGTGATGGTTCCCAAAATATATCATTTTCAGAAACATTTTTCTACATCAAACCTCTTTCATAAATGAGTATTTAAATGGTATTTCACCCAAAAACTTTCCCTTGTCAACAACTGTATTTGCTCATTTCCTTTTCTGAACAGTCACATCCTAGGTGGGTCTCCTTCCTTGGTTTCTTCTCATTGTCTACATTTACAGGACTCGTACTTAAGTGCATCTCATCTTTTCTAAGAGCAACAGGTTCCTTGATGTCAGCACTGATTTCTGATATATAGATATAGATACAGATACATATACAGATATAGATATAGATATACATATACGTATATATAGATATCCTCTACCTTTTTCTAAGTGCATTCTATATGAAAGGTATTATGCTAAGCATACACTTATATCCTTAATATCCTTATAATATATGTTTAAGGGAGTTACTGTTATGTCCATTTAGAAATGAAGAAATGGAAGCTCAATTATTAAAGTCTTTAGCCAAAACCACATAATCTACTAATCGCTAGGAGAACCAAAGTCTAATCCTATGTTGCACTAGTACTTATGACAATAAGTAAGTATGACAATAAAAAGTATGATTTATGGTCACTACATCTCTAGAATGATAGAAAAGAACTGTGAAAGACCTAAAAAATCAAATTAAAACAGCTTCCATAAAAGGTGATATAAAATAAATCATCAATGCATTGGCTGGAAAGATAAAGAGTAAAGAGCAATGTGATCAAAACTCATAGTAGTACCTCTCTTCTCTGTCCCACCCCAATCATTCAAACCTCCTTGGTCTGGCTATGTCCTAATCACATTTCAGATTTCAACTCAAATGTTACTTCCTCGGAAAAGCCTTGATGTCTACACCAGGATAGGTCCACCTCTCATACACTCTCACAGCATTTAACTTTTCCTAGCATTTAACACAATTTGTAATTGCATATTTAATTCTGTGATGATTTAAAAATCGCCTATCATCCTCATTACACTCTGAGCCCCAGGGGAACAAGGACAGTGACTGTTGCTGCTTACTAGTATATCTCCAAAGCTTACAAGAGAACCAATAAATCCTTGCTGAATGAATGAATGAATGGCATACACCAGAATGTTAACAGTGGCTGTCATTGGGGAGTAGAATTAGTGGGTGATTTTTGGCTTTCTCCTTTGTGATTAAAAGTGTTTTTTTTTTTTTTGTTTTTTTTTTTTTTGGTTTTCTGTGTTGCACTCAAATATTGCTTTTATAATTAAAAAAAACTTAAAGATACGATATGGAAATTTTTAAAACAGCATAAAAGCAATGTCTCAAAAATGTGAAATGATGACAAAGGAATAAGAAAAAACTCATAATAGGGTCACAAAAGTGCTTTGTTCAAATTGATTCAGTAAGAGTTTAAAAGGCCAACTACTAGTATCACCCTTTGGACATATAAACAAACAAAATAAGTCCCTACATTCAAGAATCACTAAATTTAATCTAAATGTAAAGAAAGTACACAAATAATGATATAAAAGACAAATGCAAATTCGGGGAGGATGCTTAAAATGCTATGTGGCTTCCTTAGGGGTATCAGGATACAAAATAAAAACTAAAACTTAGTATTCTAGTGTTTGTATTCCAAGAAGATACTTAATTTTAGAAAACACAGGTGAATTATTCTTTATTTAAAGAGTTAGAAATTTATTGTAAACATTTTCCAAAGAGCTATGGTAGACACTGTGCCCATACCACATAACTTTGGTTCACTTCTGGTTTCAGCTATAGTTATCGTGGGAGCATTTCACTTCATGGATATAAGGCTGCCTGGAATTACAGGGAAGTTAGTCCCGAGAACAACCTTCGACCAAAGCTATCAGTAGCTCACGGAGAAATGCTTCAGCCTCCTGCTTCCCATTGGGCATGTCTGAGGTGCATTTTATACAGTTCCTCAGAAAGTTCTCAGCAGGATCAATATCAACTGCTCACAGTGGTAACCAATGCAATCATATATTTTTAAATTGTTTTTCCTCTTTCCCCGTCTTATTTTTCCTACTCCCTCACAATTGCTTTCTATAACTATCTGTAAAATACATATTCTGCAGTCAAGACATTGCCTCAAGTCTTGCTTTCAGGTTAACCCAACCAAATAATGGTTGTATAGATATAGCATAACAAATAGATTCAACAAGAATTTGGATAAAAGTGATAAATGTACTGTATCCACCTGTACCCACCATCAAAGGGTGATATTGTGTGATAGCACTGGTATGATCAGATACAAGGCCTGTTATCTGCAAAAGATACAATTTATACATTTGACAACACAATAATACTACATGATATGTGTATTATGAAAATGTAACCTAGAGTATATTTTAGATAATAGAGAATTTTCTGATGATTGTAAGAATATCTATTAATATAGTTTCCTATTGTTATTATTGAGGCAAATTTGACATTTCCATTTTTAAAATCTCTTATCACTGTGAGGTCCACTTAAATCCACTTCAAGTTACAAGGGGAAAGAATGGAAAATGAGTAGCAAAGGGACTGCATATTCATCAGAAATTTCTTATATCTTACTTGAAAATTAATGCTAGAGAAAATTCTAGATGATGATCATCTGCTAAACATTGCTAAGGCACGTTTTTTATTCAGTGTAAAAATAAAATAACCTAGCTCAATTCAGTGCTGTAGCTCCAATATTGCTTTTACAATATTGAAATTAGCTCTGGCTTTAGATCCCTGAAGAGAACTTAAATATAATTTGGTTAACTATCTCCCTCAAGATTTAATATTATTCATGGATTTTAAAGCATTCAGGAAAGTGGCAAATGCATTATGTCTATAAATACCTTAGTCAATACTCATGCCAACAAAAGAAGCTAGTGCTCTCAGAATCTATCCTTCCTTGATAATTTTCCTTACAATAGAAAATTCTTAAATTATTTTTTATTTTCATAAACCCATGTCTTGATACTTTCAATTAGAATTATCACTTGTGAGATTAATGTCCTGGTACTTCTATTCATAGCAAATAATTTCCTCTCCTATAAAAAAATGTATTTCAAACTATGATTATTGTTTAAAAATTTTTGAGGTTAGGAATTCCTTATTTATTTTTCTGCTAAAATCTGTAAACTTTCCATTAGAGACACTGTATATAAGAGGCATTTCATACATAACTGATTAAAATAAGTTAATTTACAGGCTGTAATAACCCATGTTATAACATGTCTTTTCCACTTTGTTCAACATTAATTGTATGCTCTGTTAAGTTCAATTTTTATTAAAGTATTTTATACTTTTTAAAGTTTAATTTTCAGGTATAAAATTAATCTATTTTATTAAAAAATAAGTTTGATTACTTCTTCATGGAAGAAAGTTCAGTTAAGGGATTATATATATGTAACATGCAAGGCAATAAGTAACATGCAAGGCAATAAGCCAATTAAACTGAACAATTAATCATTTTTGCTGGTAAAATTTTTTACTTGATTGTGTAGGGTCACACTAATTCAATTACTTTCAATGACAAGGGTAAAAGTATTATTAATTAGGACAAACAAGAAATTCACAAAATTTTTGTAAAAAAATTTATTAAAGAGATTCATCGTATTCAAGAACTCAATAGGCTACTGCACTTTTCCTGTTTTTATCCCAAACTACATAAATATTATCACCACATGGATTTTACAAATTCTAATTCAAAAATTTCATTAAATATACAACATAGGGATATGCTGATGTTTAAATAGAACCCAAGGTTCAATTTGTAAAGTGGCTGTCTAATATAATAATCCCTCAGAAGCTCTTAACTGTTTTTACTCATACATCTTACAGACAAAGGGACAACTTTTTGAAGACTCGGGGCCAGCTTCATGGGGTGCTGCCCACACAGTTGTAAGGGTCCCCATGGTTAGGGCCCCACCCTTGGTTAAATGCTCTACTGTCACCATCTTGAACTTAATACTACTGTAATAAGGGATCCTTCATTTTTCATTTTGCAGCAGGCCACCCAAATAATATTGCTGGTCCTGGATAAACATATTCATTCTTTAGCTTTATTAATACTAATCATGAAAATCCAGAAAATTAGAGCTGTTTCCCGAAAATATCTATGTTGGTCAGTATGGGCTAAATTATGTTGCAGTTACAAACTAAAAAAACTAAAACTATTATGGTCATGCTATATATCCATAATAGACCAGCTGGGTAATTAGATTCCTAATATTTCAAATTCCTATTTCTAAAATATTCCTAATCATTTATAGTAGGATCTGGAACACAAGAGAGATTAAAGTTTATAGTTACCGTAATCCCTTGACCAGTAGAAGGCAAAACTTCTTCAGTAATGAGAAACATTAACGTCTCCATTATCAAAGGTCATATACTAATTCACCGCTTGTAAGTGGATGGAGGATTAGAAGGGATCTTTTCTTTTATGAAATCTGTGCTTTAGAAAAATAGTCTCAAATGCCAAATTGCAGATTTTTTTTTAATCATGTCCCAATCATGATTTTACTACAGCTTTGTGGGGTTCTTACAGCTATTTGCTCCTCAAGGCCAAAATTGCTTCCAATATTTCCAACAGGAATTGTTAATGTCATATTGCATGTTTTGAAAAAGTGGGGTGTTCCACACTAAATCCAGTAATCTGACCTGACTTCTGATGACTTCTCTTCATAGCACCTCAGTCCATAATCCAGCCACTTGGCACTGCTTTCTGTTTTTCAGAGACATCACGTATGTTCTACCCTTCCTCCTTGCTATTCCCTCTGCCTTCATACACTAGTATTCCCTTCCGTTGTCCTTGACAACCCCATTCATTTTGTGTGAATACTGACTCCTTCAGATTTCAACTAAAACGTTACTCCTTCAGGGAAGTCACAGCAGACCCTGTCCATCTGGGTAAAATGCTCCTCCTACGTTTCCCGGGCTGTGCCATGCTATTCATCCATGGCACACATTTTCTGAGAGACTACCGTTGTTTGAATACTTGCCTATGTTTTTCAGTAGGCTATGAGCTCTGAGAGGATAGGGATCTGATTATTTTGTTTACCATTAAATATCCAGCACTTAGCTGGATTGAATTATATTGATCAGCATATTAAGTACCTTAAGAATTAATAAAATAAAATGCAATTTATAATGATAGTATCATTATTTGATAAAATTCTGTTTGTTCATATTTATGTAGAGGATTTGCTATAACTGAAAGGAAAATGGAATTGTTTATGACTACTTTTATTTCTGTTATATATAAGCAATGTGGACTATGCTTTACTAGAAGCCATTATGCCTAGGGAAGCAATATCCAGCAGTCTCTCGGAAGAAAACTTATAATTCAAATGTATATGGTTCTATTATCTTTGCTTCTAATGTGATCTACAACTATCTGTAATCACTTGGTATTCTTTAGACACATTTTGCTCATTTTAAAAACGAGTGATGGAATGGTATACATGGATAAAATATAGTATTTCTGTTGAAAAGAGGCAATGACAATTTTGAATCTTTCAATGTTTGTGACCTTGGAAATTTCCTTATGTACCTCATTTTTAGTTTCCTTTCCTGAAAAACATATAAAATAATAATATCTATCCCATTGGAATATTGTGAATAATACAAAGGAAAATGTACATGGACATAATTTATAAATTGCAAAGAGTTATATGCAAATAAATATTTTTTAATTTGCTTAAAATATAATAAACTACCAAAAATTACATTACTCAAAGACTATATATCTCCAGGAATATTGAAGACATTTATTGAATTAATATGCACTATACTGGATTGATATATATGGATAGATATACACACACATACATTCATACATATTAGAAGCATATATTGAAAGAAAAAGTCCAAAGTAAAAAGGAAAAATATTATATACATATAGACATATTTATATATATATATTTAGATATTTATATATTCACATTCATACACACATACACACATACATCTGGCCATTTGTTTGTAGTTAGATGTTTAATAATTGCTTTGGATAATGATTATGGTAATAATTAAAATTTTCATTTTCTTTGTAAGTAACTGAATTCACTTATTAGTTTTAGACTTATTAGACATAATTTTGGAGATACTTTTATTGCTACCAAAAAATATGTATAATCATTTTGAAGTCTTAGAAAGTCGCAAAATAATGCAAATATTTAATGAGCTAATTTTCTCATCACACTTTCCATTTCTATTAACTCAACATAAAAGCTGAATTTCTGATTTTTCCCTTTTATATATAAAAGTACACAAGTATTTTAAAATAAAGAGCAAACTCAAGCATTAAAACAGAAAATTTTACTTAAGTCAAGCCATTTTTAAAGAAAATCTATGAAAAACAAAACAAGTGCAAATCATTTAATATTTCTACACTATTTATAACGCTATACTTGGGAATTTTAGACATTTTGTGTATGCAAAAAAAAAAAAAACCAAACAGTTTAAAAAACAAACAAACAAACATGAAACGGCATCTTACCATACTTCTAGCAACTCTTTCAGGGAACTCTCACATTACAGGCATAAAGCTCATCCTTAAGAAGCCCTATCTTTCTTACTGAATGCCTCAATACACACCAAAAGTAAACCCTCGCATGGCTGTGTCTTATAAAATAACAGAGGAGAGGAACTGACATATTGTTGTTGTACTGACATGGAATTTTATCCTAGGGAGAGTGTTTTTTCAATCTGAATCAAATCTAAACCAACATGGAATTTCAAGGTGTGCTTCCAACATTATAGTAACTTTTAAGACAGTTTTTTGTTTTGTTTTGTGTGTGTGTGTGTGTGTGTGTGTGTGTGTGTGTGGTAAGGAATAAATTTTTAAAGCAAGACTTTTCAATATAAAAATTCTAACCCATTTTAATCTCCTTTGCAGCTTTTCTCCCTTCCACATAATCTGTAACCAACCACTACAACTGAAGAATTGTCTTTATGATCTTAATTCGTAAGGAAATTAGACTTCACAGAAAGGAATGTAAATATCAGTCAAGTAATGGTCACTCCATTCAGGTAAGTAAAACCAAATTCCTTTGTCACCAACATCATAACACTGATTTCAAGACTTTTCTTGCCCTAGTTTTTTTTTATGCCATGTTAAGATTTACGCTGATCACAGCTATTCATGTTTCTTAGTTTAAAAATATATTTCTATAGAGAACTCAAATATTAAGTTCTCCAAAGCCTGATAACTATGAAGAAATAACTAAGCATAATTGTTTATTAACCACAGAAAGACTGAACTTAAACAGAAATAGAGTATGGAATTTTAAAAATCAATTCCCAAGAACACTGGAAGATTCACGTATGTTTTCCAGTGAAAAAGAAAAATCTCAAGATATAGTTGGGGGAAAAAAAAAAACTCAGCAGGTTATTTTAATATTAATTTTGTCTAAATCTGTTCATACTCTTTAATCATAATCATTTATGTATGGATGTATATATGTATGTATGATCATTCGTTGGTATCAATGTCAGTTCCTTAAACAAGATTGTAACATAATTCTCTTTTATAATGGTTCTGTATGCCAGGGTATCATTTTCTAGTATTCTTAGTACACTTAATAACAATCTGTATAGGTTCATGAGTTATAAGAAGGTCATGGATAATAAAAATGGGGAATTTTACAGCTAGCTCTTTTTTAATAACAGAAAGAATTTTGGATATATATTTTCTAAGATTACAATTTGTTCTCCAGTTGAGGTTTATGAGTGTATGCTTTTTTTTTCCCTTCCTCAGTCTCTTTTGATCTTGTAGGCTATATCTTGTAATGTTGATTTAAAAAAAAAAAAAAAACCATTAAAAAGTAACTGTAGTTATTTAAGAATAAAATAAAAATACCAATTTTAAAAAAAAATTCATTTATCAATGTGTTTATTTTTTTCACTGGAAAATTTATATATACCTTATCATACATTTTAGTGAATATTTACAGAGTCCTTCTTGGAGGAAATATACATGGTATGATCATGTTACAATTTCAATGGTATTTTATGCTTTCTTAGCAGTTATGAAGTGAAAGTGAATAATAAGCAATTTCTCTAGTGATACTAATATTCGAAGTTTTCAACCATTCCAGACATTACAAATAAATAATTCAATCATAAGAAGCTTTAAGTTTTAAGTCACTATTTAGTTTTTTTTTTTAAATATATATTAATTCATTTGAGGTACTTAAAAATGGTGTACAATGTTTGTGTGTGTGTAGTATGTGTGTGTATTGTATGTGCCTGAATACCTGTATATCATAAGCAAACCTTTATTCCTCTATACAAATGACATCCAAATATATTACTGTACTATCCAAACTTCACTCTTACTAAAAAAAATTATAGGCCCTACATTTTATCTAACATTTTCCACAATTTTACATACATGCAAATGTTCTCATTCCTGTAGTATGCAATAAAGTTAGAACATATATTCATAACTCTTTTTTTAATACTGCACACAGTTAAATGAAGCTATGGTTTCTATAGACGGGAACCCTTGTATCACCTGTTGTTGTTGTTTTTTTTAATATTCATGGCTACCACTGTCTGAGCACTTTTCAGAGATTGTGCTAAATACTTTGCAAGAATAATCCCCGGCAGCAGCATGAATTCCATAGGGTAAGTATATTCATTAATCTAATTTACAGTCAAGAAAACTTAAATCATGCCTAAGAATACCAAGCCAGTAGGTAACAAAGCCAAGATTCAAATTCACATCTTTCTACCACCCACACCACAACATCGTTTTATAGACTGATGAAGGATACAGCAGATAAAATAATCAGCAGCATCACTTATTTTATGTTAGGGCATTGGTTTAGGACACTGTACCCCCCAGGGGACACTTAGCAATGATATTTATTTGGATTTTTGATATTTTATCATTATTTTTGCATTAATTTTCATTTTTTAAAATATTGTTTATATTATTGAGCTTTTTTTGATAACACCTTAAATGCTATGCCTATGGTGAATGCTTCACTCCCCTCCCCTTACTCCTGGTCCTCCAGAGACATTTTTGTTGTGAAAATTGAGGAGTGTGCTACTACCTTATTATGGGTAGAGGACAAGGATGCTGCTAAATATCCTAAAATTCACAAGACACACTGCTCCCCCCCACCCAACACACACACAACAAAGAATCATCCAGTGCAAAATGCCACTAGAGCGCTATTGAGAAACCCAGAGTTAGTTACCACTTTATGAATTACAAAGGGCTTTGGCAATCATTAATTTATTTGATTCAACCACTAGGTCAAAAAACCTTCAAGACTATATTCAGTCCCACTTCTAATTCTGTTTTTCTTCCCTCCACATTTGCTCAGTGAGCAGAAAATGTTCATTGTGAATGTTTTTTTCCATGCATTTCAGAGGTCAAACTGGGGTATCTGGATTAGTGCAAAATGCCTTCAAATTTCTCTTGGCCTGTGCTACAAAACTCATTCTGAACTAAGATCATGGAAGAAATTTTGTTAACAACCACGTAGAATATTCTGACCAAATAAGAAGGCGATGGTAGAGAACCTTTCTTGGGATTAAAGTTAGTCACAATGTTTTGAACTGAGGAAGAGGATGTAAAAATTTCAGTGATGGCAATAGCATGACTAGGAACAGGAAGAGAACATTTATTCGATGTCCAGTACCACCTAGGTACTGTCTTCTCCACATGCATTATACAGTTTAATCTTATAGATAAGTGGTAATCAACAACTTTTTTTCTTTCCAATGCAATATAAAAGTGTCTCATTTTAATTTTCATCCCTTTAGAAAAATCATACAAGAAATCTATTTCAGTGCTCTTCTAGAATGACTCCATTTACATTAGAGAAAGTACTACATTTCTGACCCCTAAACACATTTTCTTTTATTTAATTTAATCTAATGTGTTACTTAGTTCCTATTTTATGTACTTGGTCAACATATCTGTGAGTAGGTGAGGTTTTATTTCATTTTTCCCATTGGATTAAGTCTTACTTGAACATGTTTCTTAGAGGCTTTACAATATATTCTGAAGAAATAATATTTGTTCAATATATTTTACAGTTTTCCTGTCATGCAATTTAGATTTGAGCACAAGAGATGGATTGCGTTTTCTCCATTATTTGCTTCAGCCCCTAAGACATTGTTAAAAAAATTGGTATATAGGAGGCAGGGCAAGATGGCAGCATAGAGAGGAGTGGAAGCTAAGTAGTCCCCCTGGAACAACTACAAAAAAACAGAAACAACTAGTAAATACTCCAGAATAACTGCGGGGGGACAAACGAGACCATCCACTCATCATACACCAACCTGAATTGGGAGGAATGCCTGAGAACACAGCATAAAATCTGTAAGTAAAACCTGCGGATCCAAGTCACGAGACCCCCTCCCCCATAGCCCGAGCTGCAGAGCCTTGTGGTGCCAGAGAGAAGCTCTCTCCCAGCGAACGAATATAGCTCCGCTGAGCTCCAACTGGGGTTTTAAGTAGCGAGTGTGAACTGCTCACTACAGGTACACATCCCCAAAAAACAGACAGAGGCTTTGGGTGACGACTGACCTGGGAGAGCCGGAGGGTCGCCTTGGACTGGGTCTGAAGGGGACTATCTGTTTCTTTTTCGGCTCAGGGGAGAAAGCCCCAGTCATTTTCAGTTTCCAGGGCTATGACTCAGGGAAGAGTGGAGACAGCACAAGCAGAGAGCAAGACCATTAAAATGCTAATGACCTCCACATGGGGGGTCTGTCATCTCTAGGAGGAAAGAGGTGGGGCCTTTTCCATTCAGAACCAGACCCCAGAGCCTGGGGGAACAGGGCCATACCTCCTCACACCAGTCAAGAATTATAGGCTAACAGTAATCACCTGCTGGGCAGAAAAGCACAGTGACCTGAGTCATCAAAGGGTGGAGCAATTTTCTAAGACACACCCGCAGGGAAACCAGATACTGAGTATTTCTTCCCTCTGGGACCTGAGCCTGTTCTGGTCTGGAAAAACCTGATTTGGATAACCAAAGAAACCATGCCTAGATGACAGAAAATTACAACCTACACTAAGAAAAACAAAGTCATGGCCCAGTCAAAGGAACAAACGTACACTTCAACTGAGATACAGGAATTTAAACAACTAATGCTAAATCAATTCAAAAAGTTCAGAGAAGATATTGCAAAACAGATAGAGGCTGTAAAGGAAGCACTGCACATGTATACTGCAGAAATCAAAAGTTCAAAAAAACAACTAGTAGAATCTATGGAAATGAAGGACACAACACAGGAGATGAAAGACACAATGGAAACATACAACAGCAGATCTCAAGAGGCAGAAGAAAACACTCAGGAAATGGAGAACAAAACACCAGAAAGCCTACAGGCAAAGGAGTAGATGGAGAAAAGAATGAAAAAATATGAGCAACGTCTCTGGGAACTCAAGGATGAAACAAAGTACAATAATAGACGTATCACTGGTGTCCCAGAAGGACAAGAGAAGGGAAAGGGGGCAGAAGCAATAATAGAGAAAATAATTAATGAAAATTTCCCATCTCTTATGAAAGACATAAAATTACAGATCCAAGAAGCGCAGCATACTCCAAACAGAAGAGATATGACTAGACCTACACCAAGACACTTAATAATCAGATTATCAAATGTCAAAGACAAAGAGAGAATCCTGAAAGCAGCAAGAGAAAAGCGATCCATTACATACAAAGGAAGCTTAATAAGACTATGTGTGGATCTCTCAGCAGAAACCATGGAGGCAAGAAGGAAGTGGTGTGATATATTTAAGATACAAGATACTGAAAGAAAAACCACCAACCAACAATCCTATATCCAGCAAAGCTGTCCTTCAAATATGAGGGAGAGCTCAAAATATTTTCTGACAAACAGACAATGAGAGACTTTGTGAACAAGACACCTGTCCTACAGGAAATACTAAAGGGAACACTACAGGGTGATAGAAGACAGGAGTGCGTGGTTTGGAACACAGTTTTGGGAGATGGTAGCACAGCAATGTAAGTACACTGAACAAAGGTAACTATGAATACGGTTGAGAGAGGAAGGTGGGGAGCATGTGAGACACCACAAGAAAGGAGGAAAGATAAAGACTGGGACTGTGTAACTTGGTGAAATCTAGAGTATTCAACAATTGTGATAAAATGTACAAATATGTTCTTTTACGAGGGAGAACAAGCAAATGTCAACCTTGCAAGGTGTTAAAAATGGGGAGGCAGTGGGGGAGGGATGCAATCAGCATAAACTAGAGACTGTAACTAATAGAATCATTGTATTATGCTTCCTTTAATGTAACAAAGGTGATATACCAAGGTGAATGCAGATAAGAGGGGGGGATAGGGGAGGCATGTTAGACACTTGACATTTGTGGTATTGTCTGATTCTTTATTCTACTTTGATTAAAGGTTATTTTTCCTTTTGCTGCTTCCTAGCTGTCATTTTTTTTTCCTCTTTCTTTTGCCTCTCTACCTTCTCTGACTCTCCCTCCTGCCTTGTGGAAGAAATGTAGATGCCCTTATATAGATAGTGGTGAAGGTGGTGAACACATAAATGTATGACCATGCAGAGAACCATCGATTATTTACTTGGGATGGAATGTATGGTAAGTGAACAAAACCATATTAAAAATAAAATGGGTTGATGACAAAACCTCGAGGGCAATATACTGAGTGAAACAAGCCAGACACATAAGGACAATTATTGCAGGTTCTCACTGATAGGAACTAATTATAATATGTAAACTCATAGACATGGAATATAAGGTACCAAGATACAGGACAAGGCTTAAGAATGGGGAGTGGTTGCTTAGTATGAGCAGAATGTTCAATTAGGATGAACTTAAATGTTTGGAAATGAACAGGGATGTTGGTAGCAAGATGTGAGAATAACTAACAGCGCCGAATAGTGTGTGAATGAGGTGGAAAGGGATCAGAGTCATATATGTCACCAGAAGGAAAGTTGGAGGTCAAAAGATGGGAATGTATAAAACTGAATCCTATGGTGGGCAATGTCCATGATCAACTGTACAAATACTAGAAATCGCTTCCATGAACCAGAACAAATGTATGACAATACAATTAGAAGTTAATAATAGAGGGGCATATAGGGAAGAACTATATACCTATTACAAACTATATACTACAGTTAGTAGTATTTCAACATTTTTTCATAAACAGTAACAAATGTACTATATCAATACTACGAGTCAACAATTGAGGGGGGTTGGTTAGGGATAGGGGAGGATTAGAGTTTCCTTTTCTTTTTTTCTTTTTTCATCTTTCACTTTATTTCTTGTCTGGAGTAATGAAAAGTTTCTAAAAATTGAACAAAAATTAAGTGTGATGGATGTACAGCTGTATGAGGGTACCCAGGGGCAAGTGATTGTACACTTTGGATCTTTGGATAATTGTATGTTATCTGAACAATCTCAGTAAAAATGAAAAAAAAATAATAATAAAAAAATAAAAAATAAAATAAAAAAACTGGTATAACATAATAAATAGCTAATATGCAAATAAATAACTAAAGGAACATAATAAATGTAAATCCTAAAATACATTCAAATATCCTTCCTGGATTTCATTATTTTAATTGAAATTGACATTTTTTAATATAGGGTAGAAAATAAAAGACAGCAAAAAATAATATATTCAGCATAATATATATTGCATAAATCCCAGAGTCAAATAAATGGTCATTTATTTAACCCTCATGACAGATTAAGAAGTTCGGGAACATTGCTCTCACTTGATCCATTTGCTTCTTTATCTTAGGGTCCTTTATCACTTGGAATACAACTTTTACTACTTCCTATCTATAAATATCCTTGGAAACAGGGCTGGCATGAAAAAATAAATAAAAGCTTCCAGGCTACACAAAGAAAACGTCTTCAGTTACAAAGATCGGACGGAGGCTTCCTCTGTTGAAACATAGTTTGCAGGTCATATAAAGACCAGAAAAAGTCATTCATTGCTTTTGTCCCTGATTTTGTTTCTAAATATTCTACTTAAATTTGATTGTCTTTAACTCACATTATACTTTCTCAAAAGAAAACATTTTGAATTATGATTTAATTTCTCAAGACAGCAAAATGAAAGTGCATTTAACTATGAAATAATGTAAGACAACTTCAGCGATAGCTGTCCAAATTTGATACTTATTCTTCCTACAAGAAAATGTATTTTGAGCTCAGGTGACATGAAAAAAAACATGTAATCCTACTTAGAACACAGAAACAGCAACAATAGCCGCTAATACTCATAGCCTGCCCATTAAATGTCAGTTTGAGTCTAAGTAACTCACATGTACCATGTCTTTTACCTTCTCCCTCACCTCATGATTTAGGGACTGTCCTAATCCCCATTTTACACAGGAGAACAAAAAAAAAAAACTGGGGCATCAAGTTGTTAAGTAACTTTCTCAAGGAAAAGTGGGTTTGAGTCTTGAACCAGTTACTAAACTGCATGTGAGGAAGCACTATACTAAAGTGCATCTCTAGGACAGTGTTTCATAAGCGGCGTGTGTGTGTGTGTGGGGGGGTTGCATGTCTTAGGACTCTGGTGGGGAAGGAAGACATGGTGACTTTGCGATGGAACTCAACATTCTTGACCAACGGTATCTTTAAAGTATCCATGCTCATGAAAGCTGTTCTTCAGAAAAATAGAAAACAGCCATATAACAAGTAGTATCCAGATATTTTGAATTTGGAATGAAGAAAACTATGGCTGCCAGACTGAAGGCTGAGGAAAAGAGTCAAGCACCATAAATCTGGAGGCCTGAAAATACTTTTTTAGCAGAATTTTCTTTCATATTGATACCTTTAAGGTGATTCCCAAATGCATTTTTCCCTATATTGTATAAAGTGAATATAAACCCACTAGATAAATGCCTTCCCTACTAAAAACTCATTTTGATATTATATATCTGTTCACTTGATTTTTCTGTGCAATGTGTCACCCACAATTCGTATTCACTAAAGTTCACAGCTGGTCCATGCAAAAGAAGCCATTTTGCAGTCCATCTGTTCCAAGAGATTTGTAACAGTGCAGAGCTTAGACCAGTGCTGCTTTAGCACTAGAGTTGCAGTTTCTAAATAGATTTCAAAAATAATGATACTCAGTTTCTACTTTTAGATACCAGTGATATAACACCTGTCTAGACAGATGGTCTCTGGACTGTGAAACTAAAGACAGTTGAGAAGTGAAAAAAATCAAGTTGGTGACTAGCGTGAAACCATTAGTATCTCTTGTGAAAACCTTTTAGCCCCTGAACAACACTTTCTGTTAAAGACCTTAGGGAAATTTGACTGTGCTATGAATATGAGTTATGAACTAAAGTAATTGAAAGAAAAATGTGCATAGAAGATTAAAAGGAAGTGGCAGTGTTGTATTTAGACAGAATTCATAGATCAGATGATAAATGTTTTCCACTGAAAAATTCCACAACAATAGCTTTCTTCCCTCAGAGAAAACCAGAAGGTATTAGCAATTTTCATTTTGCCACCTAACAAAAATATCACGGCAAAGAGCTTCCTTTTCCCTGTTCACTTGGCTGTCACCTGTGGTTTAGGTGATCTGAGCATAAAGTCTTCAGCTCCTTAGGTCTCCAGTGTTCTGATCTATGGAAGGAGGAAATTAGTTCAGGTTACCTCAAAGGACTAAAACAGACTTCCAACCTGAACTGCTCTGAGTATACATCTTACACAGCCTACTTTGTCAAATAAGCCATTCTCCAAGGTTAATACCTGCTTCTTCAGGGATAATATCATAACACATGATAAAAATTTATCTGTCCCAATCCAGTTTACAGGACTAAGCATTCAACAACATATAAGTCAGTGAATAATTTTTATGATCAAAAAGTCTAACTCGCTTGATATTATTGAAGCCATGAATGATACATTTTTTGGATCTGGTCTGGAAAAGTCTGCTTAATTATTTTCTGGGGGAAGGAAAGCTTAATTTCCTGTCAGTAACCTACAGGGTTAATGAGGTACATAGAATTCTTCACTTTCTAACAGAACTCTGATATACCAAATTTTATTGTATCTTAAAATTTAGGCTGTTTTCTCTCAGAAAATACATAATGAAAGTAATTTCCTAGAAATTGTTCCCTTTAAGTTAATGTAATACAATATCAATTTTTTTAAAATCTCATCTTGTTTCCTTATTATTCTTCCGAATATGAAATCTAACTTTTACACTCAGTTTATACAGGAAGATATCACCCAAAGTCAATTATAAATTATAAATTGGTTTTCTTATATAGGAAAGGAATTAGTATCTAAAAATAAGGGGATTCTCACTATTAAAATTAAGCAAACACTTTTCTTGAAAATAGCAAATATCCATTTTCCCTTTTATTCATCATTTATCATTATATTAATTATATTGATATTGGATTAAGTTTTCAAAAACAGATGTAAGTCAAGATTTGCTTAGGCATTCTAAAGCAATTTACCCAGAGTACGATGCTCTAGGTAAAGGAATTTTTAGCTATTTCAACTATCAAGAAATGTATTATTTCCATGTAGATCACAGACATTATAAAATGATATTATCTATGGTATGCCATTATTTCCATTATTAGTCTGCCTTCAGAACTAGGCAAATAATATCCTAGAATTAGTTACTCTTATAATGTTGGCCACAATTAAATCCATGTAATAGTGTACAGGTCAATGAAATAAATCCTATCTTAGAGATTATTTTCATGCACTCAATTAGTTAGTGATAGTACACAGTCACCTCTCTTTTGCTTTTTTTTTTTTTCCTTTTTCTGTGAAACATAAACAGTCTCCAAGCCCTTCTCATTTATTTCCCACATTGTCTAATAGTCAATGACTTTGACACATTTTTCTGCCTTCTTAAAAGCAAAAAGCATTAGAGTTTTTGTTCAAGGGGCACTGAATTAAAATACCAAAGGTGAGATTTGGATGCAAGGATATACCAAGGGTTTTCTCTGTATATTTCTCTGAACCAATTCTCTGATCATCAGAAAACTGAACTTAATATCTTTAGAGTGTTTGAAGGATTTTTTTAATGGCAACACTGTACTTGCAAATATTCATAGGATATAGTGCTATCTAAATAAAATAGCATGCACATGCATACATAAAAAATATAAGTGTGGTTTTATAATTCTTTTAATATCCCCAGAACAATACTCCTGATTAAATTTCTAAATTGAGAACTGAAATGCTTTGGAGTTCTTGAAATCATTACCTGAAAACTGTATCAGAAAGGAAACTAAAACCTGTCATATTCTAAACTTAGTTCTAAATGCACAGCCTATTCAAGCATTATGAGAGTGAGAGAAATCAGACAAACCATTAGTATTTACTCAGTTGACTGAGTTTTTGAATGGCTTGACTGAAAAAACTGGTCGAAATATTTATATGCAGAAAAAAAAAAAAGTCTAATAAAAGCTTAGTCCCAGTAAAGAAGATATGAAGAAGAAAAACAGAGTGGGTCCTAATTACAACTCTAAAACCTTAGGCAAGTCATTAAAATACCACTAGTTTCACCACTTGCTCTTCTTCTGTTGAGGGATTGCTCTGTAGATCAAGTAAGATAAAGCCTATGATGACACTGAAATCTATGTAACACTAGACAATTTTGAGTTACTATTGTATTCTACATGTTTCTGGTTAAATAGAAACACTTATTTGAATATCCCTCCCATCTTGAATGACCATTTTTAAATAGTTGATTCATGAAATTTATGAATATTATCCATTTCATTTTTCCAAAAACAGAGGAAGCATTGTTTATTGTCACCAAAATCACATTATTGTTTTCATCACCAATACATTCTAATGAAAAGTAATTGCATAGAAATGGAAAAATTTCTTCTAAATTGCACATTTTTACTAATTCTAATAACTTTTTTATCTAAAACCAATTATTTTTCAAAACCAATGAACTTAAATGTATATTAAGATATTTTTATCACATTATTTTCACAGTTGGATACATTTATTTAACTAGCAGATTTTTTTCAAGGGAACAAAAGCATTTCCACTGCAGTTATTGCAAGTTGTTAATTCAACTAAAACATTCCTGTTTAACCATTCATGTAAATTAAAGACAATTTAAATATTGATTTGAATAAAAATAAATGAATGTCATTATATCATATTTAAAACCAATGCATTTAAATAGACTAGGTGAGAAAAAAAAATGTGTTTCTATGTTGAAGGACAATGAATACCTAATATATTTGAAAAACATCACATACTATCTCTAAATAAAAGCCATCTTTTTTTTTGCCACTCCCCTGAGCAGAGTTTATGGTCCCTAACTACTTACAGAATAAAGTCCCAAATCCGTAGACTGCTATGCAACTCTATTTCTCCAAACTACAGTTCCAACTTAGTCAACACATACCCACCCTTCACCCTGATGCAACCCAAACATAACACAGCTTCCACCACTACACATACATCCTTTAGCTTGATGAACTCTACAGAACTAATCTGACGCTAATGGACTTTTATGTCTCATTCCTTATGTCTATTTTCATGGTAATTTTCTGTTCTTACTCTTCCTTGATTGACATTCTACTCATCACTCGAGGTCCATAACAAATGTTAGTCTTGCCTAAATGCTCCAGGTAAAATGAATTATTTCCATATAAACATATAATTATAATAGTGCTTATGCTCCTTTGCATTGTAGCTAATTGGACACATCTCTCACCACTTTGTATTCTAAGAATAGAGTATATAATCTCTCCTTTATAGAAAGAAGAATATAAGATTGAAATAGTTCAATTCAAAGAGAAGGAAGGTAAAAGAGGTGGACTCTAAAAACCACTAAAAGAGGTAGACTCTAAATAACCACTATGCATTGGATACAATTTTTACTAGAACATTGTTGTTCCATATAATGACAGCATACTTGTTAATCTGTTTTACTTTAATCATCTTTTGATGAAACATGCTTTAAAATACCTTCTTAAATTAACATAGAGTAAATTTAGGTTAATAACAAGCATAGTTGTAGCAAGCATATAGAACAAAGGTGGAAAAATGTACTTTAACAATATATTTTTACTTACCATGAGTTTGCTTCCTCACACTGAGGTTTGCTAAACTGCCTGATCACAATTACACTATTTTAATTTATTGATATGAAGAAGCTCTTACTAGCCATTTTGAGGAAGAGGGAGATGAAAATGCTTGAAATTTTCTACCTACCCTGATTTTCTCCCATGCTATCTGTAGTTGGCCCATTCTCCCCAGACAATTATTAATTACTTTACCATTTATCACACTGTCGCTGTTGTTTCTCAGGTGGATTTTCTTTTTGTTGTCATAGTTGTCTTCTATCCATATCTGCCATGTTCTTGGCTGTTCTGTCTTCTAAAGATATTACAAATCATTTCTATCCTTATCAACAGAGCAGTGCTTTAATCATTAGAATTTTATTTGCTTATTAAAAATAGTCTCTTGTTCAGAACTGTTTCTCTGATACAAAGGAGGGTCCTTGCATTTGTCTGTTTGTTTGTTTGTTTAGATTCTAGGGATTTTTGTATCTCTTTCAAAAGTCTAGGCTGTGGATGCTGACATTTTATAATTATTTATAATTGCATTTTCAAGTTCCCTCAGACTATATCAATCTTTTTGAAACACATTAATTAAAATTATACATAGACAGTACTACTAAAAATAATGATATATCAATAAGATTAATAATGGATTATATTGGCAACAACATATTGTAATTATTATTGTTATTCATGTTTATCGTAGATTTTAATGAACAAAAACTACTTATATCTGTAGGATATGCAATAGATAGTGACAAAAGACATAGAATCTTTTGTTTGGAATTAATCTCTATTCTTTAAATATAAATAAGTGTACTGACAGCATCTCACTGAGTATAAACCATCAAGGTCAAAATATTTCCACTAAATGTTATTAATTATCCTATATTTTACATATCAATATTTTATTTCTAAATAGATTACAATGTATTAAATACTTTTATGAAGTGATCTAATATAGCCCTGTAGCATGAAAACCATGAATCACAGTAGAAAGGGCACTGGCTTGAAAGTCAAAGATTTAGACAAGTTATTAAATTCTCTGAGCCTCAGGTTCATCATAAAGATAATTGTGCTCACCCTGACCTGCATTTCCCTAACTTGCTTCACTGGTGATGTCAACTAAAAATATAATGATATATTATGCTATACAAAATGTAAAGTGCTATAAATTCATGGGTTGTTATTACAAATTGTCCCTACTTTTGTCACTTTTAATGTCATAAAAACACTGATACAACATTGCCTCCTTAGTCTTACATTTGTCAACTTCATGGAATCATTAGCTGACTTCCTGCACTGTATATTTAACTGCATTTAGCCCTCCCAGCGCAGGTCACATTTAATGGTAAAAGAAGACAACAATTGGTTATATGTTAATTAAACAGCCACAGATTTAAAAAAAAGCAAAAATTAAAACAAACAAAAACAATAGCATCACATTTTCCATTTTCTGCTGCACTTTACAGCATAGGCCAGAGACTGACACATTTGACTTAGGCTTTTCATTCAATCCTTCAGAGGCCGCTGCCTAGAGCCTTGCATAGGATATGCACGTCTTAAGGTTTAAAGTTCATGCCTTTACTTTACTACTATCCATTAAAACTAAGTTCCAAAACAACCATGCCTTGGAAGAATTAAATCTGATTTTGGCTCTTGTGTCTACATTTAACTTTCTAACTTTATATGATAGAAAAGTTGTTACTGTTTATCCACAAGCCAGGAATCAATGTATATGGTACAATGTATATGATACAATGTATAAGGACTCCTCTTTAAGTTACATTCTTATTTAACTTTTATTATTTTATAACTTGTAATATAAATTCTATACAAATAATTTACCTTAAAATACCATAGAGGAAGAAAAAAATGAAAACTGGAAGAGTAAAATAATTATAAACAAAATTAATAATAAAAAATAACAAAAATCAAAGAGTTAAAAAAATCAGAAAGTGATGAAACATAGAAAAACCGCCCATAACAACATCATTTAGACATAACCAGTTTATCATTAAATTTTGTATATATTTTTTCTGCACATAAATACAAACACGTCCATAACAAAAATGGCCCCACACTGTTTTGTAATATCCTTATTTTGTTCAATAATGTTTCATACACATCTTTCCATATTTGTAAATACATGTAAGTGCCAAACATCATTTTAATGACTTCATGGTATCCCGCGCTTAAACAGTACCATAATGTAATTGATCAATTTCCTATTGACAGATACTCAGGTTGTTTCCAGTTTTTAAAATATTGTAAACTATGATTCAGTGAGCATGCCTGCATGTGTGTGTGTGTGTGTGCGTGTGTGTGTGTGTGTGCGTGTGTGTGTGTGTGTGTGTGCCTGTGTGTATGTATTCTCAAATTGGCCAGTTTTTTTGGGAATTTCCTAAAGAGTGGTGATCAAATCAAATTTTGAAAACTAATTTGCAATGTGAAAAAGTATTATTTATAATATCTCTTCATAAATACGAGAAACTAAAGGAGTTTTTCTTCCATCAAAAAGATGAACAAAATAACAGTTGTTATATATAAACTCAGACATTGAGGGGATACATGGAGTTCTATGGTAATAAATATTCTTTCTTTCAAGTTTTCAGAAAAGCTCTAAGTCAGATTAATATTACTTTTTAAAACTACACATTAAACACTGAAGAACAGTTTAAGGTTTATACTTTATAATACTCATTAAACCAGTTTTTGTAAAGAAATGTCTTTTTTTTCCTAATGCATTTGCTCCTGGTTGTGAGTTTTGATGAAATTGGGGAAGAAAAATTACTATTGATATACCATCTAATATGTTCCATGCACATTACACTTTATGGATTTTATTTAATTAATCTTAATAAAAGTTCCATGAAATGGATAGCATTACCCCATCTTAGAGAAGAAATTGAGATTTAGGTTGTATAAACTACTTGACCAGGACCATAAAGCTAGTTGTGTCGGTCATTTGCCTTTTTCCTCTCATATCCATTCTCTGTCCTTCCTCTTATCTGTTAGTTACAAGATAGGACAGATCCCTGCAAACCACTTTTTTTTCAAGTTGTGTTTCCAACTGGCCTTTAGTCAACAGGAGGCCTGATGGGAGATTGGGGAGACAAAAAGTAGAAGCCAAGACAAATTTCCCACCATCTCTCTGCTCTGAGCAATTGTCCCCAGCAAGGGCTATGCCTCTTCCCTTATTCCAACTCCCCCTATACAATTTCTCCCTCGGTGGTTGCAGCTATCACCAGGCAGCTCCCACCCTGGTTTCACTCCCAATCAAGAAGCCCCTACTCCTGGACTCTGTAACACCCCTTATCTCTCTGACCCTCCAGCCTTGGGAGGATAGCAGTGTCATACTCTGTGAGTCTCTGGGATGCTTCATTGTTGCTTTAAACTTTAGGTCTTCCATCAACCATGTAATAGGGTCCCAATATTAAGTTGGCACTACAGCACTATTTGACATGGGTTCTGCTTTCCTAACTAGACCCAATAATGGAGCCAGCAATCAAATCCATGTCTATCTGACTCCAAGGCATGTGCTCTTTCTAGTCCTCAGGCAAGAATTTCTAGGTCATTGCTCATCAGAGAGCAAGAGTTAGGTATTAGAAATGGTGGGTGGGAAGGAGATGGGAAGTAATCAAAGTCATAGCAACAGGACCACACTCAATTTGGGAGGAATTATTTGTTCAGTCTATAAGTCCTCCAGCATAGAAAAGGCACCTGCATGTAGAACATACAAATTTTACATCTTTATAATCTTTTGCTTTAGGCTTTCTTAATTTGATTTCCTGTATTTCTACAAAATCAGGAATCTTTTCAGGAAGAGCACAGCATATGAGAAATCACCTTTCCAATGGTACCAAAGAGTTTGTTTGTCTTCTGGTGCATTTCTCAAGCTATAGATTTTCTGTTTCCTGAGAAAATCTAATACTCTTTCATATATAGACAACTCACAACAAAAAAAGCATAGCAGTCTGTGGTTTGTGGGTTTTGTTGGTGTTAGTTTAGTTGTCTTTATCACCTGGTTTCCCTGAAAAAAATCTAGTGATATGCTCAATGCAAATAATTTTAGAGCTTCATAAGTTACTTTATTGGGCTGATGTTTAATAATTAATAAGTTACATATGTCACTTGCAACTATATGCAGAGTTAGCACTGAGAAAATTGTAAAATCTAACTAATCTATGACTAATCTAACTAATTATGAAAAATTACATAACTTTTTCACACAGGTCTTCATCATTTGGCTCCTGGGTGCCCAGATTCTCTGGGTTGGCTCAAGGTGTGATTAGTATGTAAAATATGCAGTCTCTTCTAGCAAAGGCAGCTCTTTTCTTTTGCTTCTGTGGCTGCCACTTTTGCATTTCTCCTACCTTCTACATTTCATTATCCTTTGTTGAACTTCTATTAAAAGCTACATCCTTCCCATGAAATCAGCATACTGTCTAAAGATTCCCTTTTATTTTCTTTTGGTCACCTGACAGGTAAGGAAAGTCCCAGGCTTCCATTTGCTGTTAAGGATCACAACCTTCATCTCAAGGCCAGAAGGGAAATTTTTTAACAGGTCATATCCCAGTGTTTCCCTGTAAGCAAACCACCCATCACTCTAATATTAGCCACTGTTTTATGAAATGCCCATCACCATCAGAGCACAGATAAGTACATACATTAACCCTGATGCAAAGTGAATGGTGGATACACCATGAGAGCATAAAGGTGAGCCACTAAGCTCAATGTGAAGGACAAATGTGTGCCTGAACCTGGGGTTTAATATACCCTTATTATCTGATCTGAGCACACTTCCTCCAAAAAGGCTATCCAAACCATTCTCACTGTTTCACGCAGAAAGGGTAGGGCCAGCTGCATACTTTGTGGGGCCCAATGAAAATAAAAATGCGGGACTAATGGCACAAAAACAATTAAGAACTTCAAGACAGTGAGTATAACACCTCAGGTGAGAAAGAAGAGCGAGCATCAGTAAAACTAAGATTCCTCTATTCAATTCTCTTATTTCAATTGCAAATTCCTTGTTTTTCTGCAGCTTTGGGTAGCAGAGGTAACAGTAATGCATTTTAAAAGGAACAGCTTACATTGAATTGAATTCTCCTCCACTAATATTTATGGAGAAGTTACGTTGCACAGGGAACCACATTTATTATTGGAGAGGACAAAGGTATACATACTATGTGCTGTAAAGATTAAAGAATCCTAGGGAGGGGATTCTATACAATCACTGAAATAAACATTAGACTGTGGTAAATGTTGGAAGAGAGCTATGAATATTGGGTGTCTCTTCCACTCCTTCCTCCAGCAGCACTGCAATTTCTTCTTGATTTATGTGTCAGCCAACAGTCCTCAAGCCTTGCTCAACACAGTAATCTCAGTGCTTAGCATTGTGTCTGGTGTATAAAGTAACTTCAAATATTTTTATTTTATGAGAAAAGAAATGGTCCAGGAAAGGAATCCTATAAAATCATGAATCTTTTTATTGCTGTATAGTGAAGTAGGGAAAGCATTGTCTTTGGTACCACTTGCTACAATGTTTGAATACCAGCTCTGACTCCTGTACATTTTCCAGATTAGACAAGTCATGTATCCTCTCTCTTCTTAAACAGGATAAGACTTGATCAATGTCAGAGTTGTTGTGAGAAGTAGAAAGGATTGATAGACAGTGCTAGGCATTACCTAAATTCAAAATTCTGTACAGAATTAAATTTCTCTTGAATCTCCTAATTTTCTATCTAGTGTAACATGAAAGAACACAAACTCTACAACCAGACTCATTGGGTTAAAAACTGAGCTTTATAACTTACTGTGTGATTGTGGGCAGGTTTCTTAACATCTCTGAGGCTCAATTTTCCTCATCTATGAAACGGGGACAAAAATAGCACCACCCTCATATTGTGGTTGAGAGGATTATATTAGTTTACCTATGTAAAGCACTGGGAAACTATACCTGGCCCATGTAAGTATTATACAGAGACTTTGTGATTATTACTATTATTCTAACAGGATTTTTAAAATTTGTCCAGGATCAAAACCTCACATTCATTTTAAGCACCTCCTTTATCAAATAGCTCTCACACAGATCCCTTCTATTCTACACCAATGACTTCACTCTAGTTCATACATGTATTTTTTCCTGGATGAAGTATCACACTTTTCTCCTGACATAAAACACCTGCATTGATCTCTCCTTTAATAACAAAGTAAGTTGTATCATCCCCAAATCATCACTACTTTTTCTGATCTCTTATAGCTCTTCTGTCTATAATTCTAATTTGGATTTAACATTCATTCTTATTTGTCCATTTACTTGCCTTTCTACCTACTGGATATGATTAAAACCATTTATTTTTTGTCTCTTCCTTCATCTTCACCTATCTTCCATGTAAACAGAAAGTTAATATATTTAAAACAATTTATCATGTAATAGACAAGTGTGCTCTAAGCCAATTGTAAATACAACTTAAAAACATTTTTATATTACATAGCAAGTGATTGTTTTCAGCAGAATCAAACTGGGTGAAAGTAACTTGGACAAGGGGTTGAGATTTTATATCTAGAATATGGTTCTGCCCATTTTGACACTGAGCTAATTACTCACATTTTAAGTACAAATAAGAAGAAACTTATAAATGTTATAACAGTTCATGAATATAAAATTCTTCCCTAACAAAATAATATTTAATTCCACTTAACATGTTTTGCTTTCCTGAATAAGCTACTGCATATCTGACTACTTCCAGAAAGACTCTTATAAAGCACTAGGGCAAAAATATGAATCAATTCTACTTAAGATGATGATCCTCAATTTTTACAAAAGAAAGAAAAACTCAGAAACTTGAATTACCTAATTTTGAGACTGTTGATTTAACAACATATATACAAAGTCATTATTTTTGGGATGACATGTGATATGTAACTACCTTAGCAACAATCTCGCCTGCCTGAACAAAATGTGAAAATGAAGATTAACCTTCGACATAGTTAGGATCCTAAATATTTGATGCATTACTTAAGACATTTATATTAACTTGAGAAACTATAACTTAGAAAGAAAATGTGAAGATCTGTAGTGACAAGCAGAATTTTGATAACTTTGAGAGAAAATTTGGAAACTTTGTGTGAAGTAATGGGTGATAAAACAGACAAAGGCAGATCTTACAAATTTCTGAAATTCTTTCATGTTAAACAATATCTTACAATGCTGCCTAAAAATTAGGGAACTTTTGCCAATCTTTAAAAAGAAAATCAGATTTTCAGCACCATATTGGCAATTCACTAGAAAATCAGAAGAATTTCGCTGAGAGAGTTAAAGAGGAAGGGTAACTTCAATTGCTTGGAAAAGGGAAGCCTAGAAGTAGAAGGCAATAAAGCAAAAGTAAGTTAAAAACACAGGAGCAAATTTATTAGGAAAAAATTATTCCTCTGAAGAATATGATATTATATAAAGGTAAATTTATTTAAAGTTAACAATGGGTTGGAAAGCACAAATATTATCATCTGTATTTATTTGTGGATTCATTAAATGCATTTTTAGTAAGCCCTTACTATGTACAAGGCAATGATCTATGCTCTGTGATACACTAAAAAATAATCATTCAGAGATCTGTCCTTAAATTGCCTAGGGCCCAATAGGACTTCTAAAATATAAACATAAATAACCATGATGCAGCGCAGCTAGAAACAGTACTCACAACAAATATACAGACCAGTTGCTACACTACTGGAAGAATCAAAGATGGCTGCATTTGGAAGGCAGTTTGGGGTTGGGAATTGTGTTTCACAGATAAAACAAGGAAGGAGAATATCTCATGATATAAAATGACATAAGTACATATGAGAAAGTAATTTCACTTCAGTTCAAGAGTAGCACATGTGTTAAGTAGTTGAGGGGAAAGAGAAAAAGTAAACCTCAATAAGATTATTTTAGTTCTTTGAATGGCAAGCCAAAGACCTTTATTTTGTTGGTGAATTAGAGCAACTGTAGCTACTTTTTTTTTTTTTTTTTTTTAGAAAGGAATAATGTCACTAAAGGAGCACAATAAACTCATAATACAGCAAAGGAAAAACAAAATAGCTTAGAGATGTGATGCGGGGACCTAGTTAAACGACACTAAACTTGATAGAGGTCTACTTCAGGATCCAGTAATGAAGTACAAATGTGGCCTGGTGCTCGTTGCAAAAGGAAAACGAGGCAAGACTGGCTAAGGCCTGGGGCCTTACCCTCTCACCTCTCTCCAATTCACCCACGTACCCTAATTTTAGCACAAACAAGGTTTTCCCAGTCTAAATGTTATATACTATGTAAAGACCAGCTTTCATTCTCCCCACAAGACTTCCACTGCCAAGTTTCTCTAACATAGACATTCCGGAGACACTAATGAAGATTTTTGTGGAGAAAGAATGAACTAGGAGTGATATCGTTAAAACAGTAAGTTAAGACACACTAGTAAATAATCCAAACCACAAAAAAAAAAAAAAAAAAAAAAAACAAAAAAAACAAAAAAACGGGCAGACTTAATTGTTTCAAAAATCCAGAAGACGATTGAGACTACAGAACAACTCAACAAAAGCTTAATGGTGGTGGTGGGGGACTGAAAATGCTAAGAGAGTCACAAGACACACTTACCAGTACGGGGCCTCCCCCACGCCGGGCTCCACTCGGCACTCGGTGCGGCCGCCAGCCTGGAGACCCCTGCAGACCTCCCACAGCGGCGGTGAGGCGGACTGTGCACATTTCCAGTGTGGTTCCCAAAGCCTGATTACTGGTGCACCTAAACTAAAATACTTTGTATTTTTTTCATTAACCGCAACTGGCTACATGGAAGACGAATTTCAGGATCTGGGTCTCCTAACCCAGAAGGTACCCGGGTGAGAAAAGCCCCGAGTTCTGCGCTGAACCACACAACCGCAGAGCAGACCTAGAGCTGAAAGCTGGAGTTAAAAGACAGACCAGGGTGGAGGATAGAGCTGATTTGTCCACAGCTGCAACGGATGAAAATACCTTAATAAAACTAAAGAGCACAGCCCAGAGCCCCAGGAGGAGCAGCTGGGGATAGGACTCCATTTTTTGGAGGGGAAAATTTTCAGGCAAGAAATCTGTATCTATCAAAACTGTCCTTCAAAAATGGGGGAGATTGACCAAAAGGGGGATGCGAAGTGAAACGAAATAATGTTTCTGTGGCGGAGAGATTCCAAATGGAGCCCAGAGGTCACTCTGGTGGGCACTCTTATGCACTATATAGACAACCCTTTTTAGGTTTTAGTGAATTGGAATAGCTAGAAGGAAATACCTGAAACTCAAACTGCTACCCAGTAGCCTTGACTCTTGAAAACGATTGTATGGCAATGTAGCTTACAAGGGGTAACAATGTGATTGTGAAAACCTTGCGGATCATACTCCCTTTATGCAGTGTATGGATGGGTGAGTAGAAAAATGGGGGAAAAAAAAACTAAATGAAAAATAGGGTTGGGGGTGTTTTGGGTGTTCTTTACTTTTATTTTTTATTCTTATTTTCACTTTTTCTGGTACAAGGAAAATGTTCAAAAAATGGATTTGGGTGATGGATTCACAACTATATGATGGTACTGTGAAAAATTGTTTGCACACCGTGGATGATTATATGGTATGTGAATATATCTCAGTAAAACTGAATAATAAAACACACACACACACACACACACACACACACACACAACCAAGGGAGAGTTTAAGACATTCCCAGGAAAATAAAAGCTGAGGGAGCCCATCACTATGAGGTCTGCCCTACCAGAAATACTAAAGGAAGTTCTTCAGGTTGAAAGGAAAGGACAGGAGATAGTAGCTTGGAGCCAACAGTAAAGGTAACTACATGGATAAACACAAATGCCAGTATTATTGTATTCTCAGTATGTAACTCTACATTTGTTACAAGTTGCAGAATACAATTGAATAAGCAAAAATATTTTTATAGTATGGGCACACAAAATATAAAGAGATAATGTGTGACAAAAACAACATAAATAGGGGGGAAAGATGGGTAGGAGAAGAGAGTGTGTATGTTATTGAAATTAAGTTGGTATGATTTCAAATGTTAGTTATAGATTTAGGAAGTTAAATATAACTGTTAACCATAAAGAAAGTATTTAAAATAAATACACAAAAGGAAATGAAAAGGGGATCAATTGGTATCATTACAAAATATCAATCATACACAAAAGAAGGCTGCAGTGGAAGAAATGAAGGACAAAAAACCTCTGGGCGTACCTTGTAGATATTGCAGACCACCAAAATAAAGAGAATATCGCAATAAAGCAAGTCACATGAATCTTTGAGTTTCCCAGTGCATATAAAATTCATGTTTACACAATTCTATAGCCTATTAAGTATGCAATAGCATTAGTCTAAAAAAAAGTACATACTTTAATTAAAAATACTTTATTGCTAAAAAATGTTAACCATCATCAGCAAGTCATAATATTTTTGCTGGTGGAGGGTCTTGCCTGGATGTTAATGGCTGCTGACTGATCAGGGTAGTCATTGCTGAAGTTTGAGGTGGCTGTGGCAATTTCCTAAAATAAGACAACAATGAAGTATGCCACATTGATTAACTCTTCCTTTCACTAAAGACTTCTCTGTAGCATATGATACTGATTGATATTTTACCCACATTAGAACTTCTTTCAAAATTAGAGTCAATCCTCTCAAACCTTGCTGCTGCTTTATCAAGTAAGTTTAAATAATATTTTAAATCCTTTGTTGTCATTTAAGTAATGTTTGCAGCATCTTCACCAGGAATATGTTCATCTCAAGCAACCACTTTCTTTGCTCATCTTTAACAAGCAACTCCTCATCCATTTAAGTTTTATCATGAATGAGATTGTAGCAATTCAATCACACCTTCAGGCTCTACTTCTAATTCTAGTTCTCTTGCTATTTCCACCACATCTGCAGTTACTTCCTCCACTGAAGGCTTGAACCCCTCAAATTCATCCATGGGACTTGGAATCAACTTCTTCCAAACTCCTGTTAAAGTTGATATTTTGACCTCCTCCCATGAATCACAAATGTTGTTAATGGCATCTAGAATGATGAATCCTTTCCATAAGGTTTTCAATTTACTTTGCCCAGATCCATCCAAGGAATTACTATCTATGGCAGTTATAGCTTTATGAAATGTATTTCTTACTTAACAAGCCTTGAAAGTGGAAGTAACTCCTTGATCCATGGGCTGCATAATGGATGTTGTGTCAGCAGGCATGAAAACCATATTAATCTCACTGTACATCTCTATCAGAGCTGTTGGGTGACCAGGTGCATTGACAACAAGTGGTAATATTTTGAAAGGAATCTCTTCTCTGAGCAGTAGGTTCAAACAGTGGGCTTAAAATATTCAGTGAACCATGTTGTAAACAGATGTACTGTCATCCAGGCTTTGTTCTGTTTAGAGAGCAGAGTAGATTTAGCATCATTCTTATGGCCCTAGGATGTTTGGAATAGTAAATAAGCACTAGCTTCAATTAAAGTCACAAATTGCAGTAGTCCCTAACAGGAAAGTCAACCTGTCCTTTGAAGCTTTGAAGCCAGGTATTGACTTCTCTCTAGCTATGAAAGTTCTAGATGGCATCTTTTTACAATAGAAGGCTGTTTCATCTACAATGAAAATCTGTTTAGTGTAACCACCTTTATCAATTATCTTAGCTGGATCTTCTGGATAACTTACTCCAGCTTCTGCATTGGCATTTGCTGCTTCACTTCGCACTTTTACTTTATGGAGATGGATTCTTTCCTTAAACCTTATGAACCAACCTCTGCTGGCTTCAAACTTTTCTTCTGTAGCTTCCTCACTTCTCTCAGCCTTCATAGAATTGAAGCTCCTTGCTCTGGATTAGACTTTGGCTTAAGGGAATGTTGTGGCTAGTTTGATCTTCTGTCCAGACCACTAAAACTTTCTCCATATCAGCAATAAAGCTGGTCTCCTTTCTTATCATTTGCATGTTCACTGGAGTAGCACTTTTAATTTCCATGAAGAACTTTTCCTTTACAATCACAACTTGGCTAACTGTTTGAGATGCAAGAGTCCTGGGTTTTAGCCTGTCTCAGCTTTCAACATGCCTTCCCCACTAAGCTTAATTATTTCTAGCTTTTGATTTAAAGTGAGGGATGTGTGACTCTTCCTTCACTTAAAAACTTAGAGGCCACTGTAGGATTATTAATTGGCTTAATTTCAATATTGTTGTGACTCGGGGGATCGGCAGGCACCAGGAGAGGGAGAAAGACGGGAATAGATGCTTAGTGGAAAAGTCAGAACAAACACATTTATTGTTTGCTATCTCATAAGGGCACAATTCATGGCACCCCAAAACAGTCACAATAGTAATATCAAAGATCACTGATCACAGATCACCCTAACAGATAAAATAATAATGAAAAAGTTTGATATGAGAATTGCCAAAATGTGGCACCAAGACACAAAGTGAGCACATACTTTGATATACTTTGATAGACTTGCTTGACACAGGGTTACCATAAACCTTCAATTTGTAAAAAAAGAAAAAAAAGTGCAATGTCTGTGAAGTGCATTAAAGCAAAGCACAATAAAACAAGATGTGCTTATATAAGACACACAAGTTAAGTCTTGCTCTATGAGTAATTACTTTGATGTAAATGCACTAAACTCTATTCAAAAGATGAAGATTGGCAGACTGGATTAAAAAAGCATGATACAACTATAAGCTGTATACAAGAGACTCATCTTAGACCTAAAGACACATATAGGTTGAAAGTCATATGATGGGGAAAAATTACATGCAAATATTAACCAAAAAAGAGCTGGGGTGGCTATCCTAACAGATAAAATAAAGTTGAAGTGTAAAGATGATATAAAAGACAAAGAATGACACTATATATTAATAAATGTGAGAATCTTTCAAAAAGATATAGCAATCAAATGTACGCACTTAACCACAGAGTCCCAAAATGCAAGAAGCAAACACTGATAAAACTGAACAGAGAAATAGATAGTTCTACCTTAATAATAGGAGGCATCAATACAGTACTTTCAATAGAGGATAGAACATCTATACAGAAAATCAATAAGGAAAGAGGTCTTGAACAATACTACAAACTATCTAGACCTAACAGACATATACAGAACACTTCATCCAATAACAGCAAAAATTCTTGTCAAGTGTACATGGATTATCCTCCAAGATAGATTAGATAGTAGGTCACAAAACAATTCTCAATAAATTTTAAAATATTCAAATTATACAAAGCACCTTCTCCAACCACAATGTAATGAAACTAGAAATCAACAAAAGGAAAACTGGAAAATTCCCAAATATGTGGAAATTAAACAACACACTTTTAAATAACCAAAAGGTCACAGAATAAATCATGAGGGAAATTAGGAAATGTCTTGAGATGAATGAAAACAAAAACACGATATAACAAAACTTTTGGAATTCAGTGAAGCAGTGTGCAGAGGGAAATATACAGCTATGGCTGCCCATATTAAAAAAGAAGGCAGCTCTCAAATCAATAACCTAACTTCAGTCTGGAGAAGAGCAAACAAAACTTCAAGTTAGCAGAAAGAAAGAAATAATGAAGTTCAGTACAGGGGAAAATGAAATAGAGAATAGAAAAACAGCTGAGAAAATCAATGAAACCAAAAGTTGGTTTCTTGAAAATATCAATAAAATTGACAAACTCTTAGCAAAACTGACAAAGAAGAAAAGAAAGGATGCAAAGAACTAAAATCCAAAATGAAAGGGGAGACACTACTACTGATCTTGCAGAAAATAAAAAGGACATAATAGAATGCAATGAGCAATTGTACCCCAACAAATTAGATAATTTAGAGGAAATGGACAAATTCTTAGGAACACACAAGTTATATAACTTGAGCCAAGTAGAAATAGAGGAGCTCAACACACCAGTAACAAGTGAAGAGATTGACTCAGTAATCAGAAACCAAGAAAGAAAAGTCCACAACCAGAGGGATTCACTGGTGAATTTTACCAAACATTCGAAGAAGAACGAGCATCAAACCTTCTCAAGCTCTTCCAAAAAACTGAATAGTTCAACTCTTCCATGAGGTCATTCTATGAGGTCAACATTATCCTAACACTAAAGTTAAACACATCACAAGGAAGGAAAACTACAGACCAATTTCCCTTATGAATAAAGATGCAAAAATTTTAGTAAAAAACTAGCAACTCAAATCCAGCAGCTATTCAAAGAATTATACACCATGACCAAGTGAGATTTATCCCAGCAATTCTAAGGTCGTTCAACATAAGAATATCAACAACATAAGACACTACATTAACAGAATGAAGAAAAAAATCATATGATCATCTCAGTTCTGAAGAAAAGGCATGTGACAAAATCTAGCATCCCATCATGAGAAAAACACTTAGAAAAATATGAATAAAACATGATAAAAGGCATACATGCAAAATCCACAGCTAATATTATACTCAACGATGAAAGACTGAAAGCCTTCTCCCTGAGGTCAAATATTGTATAATCTTGCTTGTATGAAATACCCAGAAAAATCAAATTTCATAGAGACAGATAGTAGATTATTGGTTACCAGAGGCTGGAAGTGGAGCAGGGGAAGAGAGATTATTGAATAACAGATGCATAGTTTCTATTTGAGGTAATGAAAGTTGGAGTAATGGACATTGGTGACGGTAGCACAATATTGGGAATGTAATTAATAACAGTGTATTAATTAATGAGGTTGCAGATTCACAGTTGAAAATGGTTAGAATGGGAAATTTTGAGTTGTATCTATGTTACTACAATAGAAAGTTATAAAAAATATTAGAAAAAAGTTCATAAAGCCTCAAGTTGAACCTCATGTGCAAAGACAATACAAAAGAATCAATGTTATTCACAAATTAGAAAGTGAGTTGTCAAAGATCATTGACATTACAAGCCTGATGATTGGAGTGACTGTAAGAGGGAAACAGGCCAGTTTGTAGATATGGCGGTGAGTTTAATATTAGGTGCAATGCCTTTGAATTGTCACCTGATATCCAGAGGAAGTTACCTGGCAGAAAGTGAAAATTAGTATCTTGAGCTTGAGGTACAGGTATTTTCTAAGACAATGCAGGAATGGATAATACCAGTTGTGGGAGAATAAAGAAAGGGAAAGAAGAAAGAAGCTGAGGAAAGAACAATGGGGAATCACAGAACTAATGTTCTTAGAATTAGGAAAAGTTGGTGACAAGGAGAGATTGAAAATGAAAAAATAAATCATTGATGGACAACCATCCATGTCAATTCTCACTTTATCTAATGTCTTCTTTCTAATATACTGCTCATTCACTTTAATATTATTGAAAGCATCAAGAAGGAGGGGAAAATGTTGAAACATAATCACCCATAATCCTAAAATCCAGGATTAACCACTGTTACATTTTGGCATATTTCCCTCCATGTTATTTGAATGTACTTTTCCATATATGAAATCATACTAAATATATGATGCCATATTCTAGTTTGTTTTTCACTTAGTAAAAATTGTATTTAATGTAGGCATAAAAACTACCCTTTCTATAACATAATTTAGATAATTTCCATTCTCTCATAAAATAAATTTTAAATAAATATATTTTGTTTCTTTTGGAAGAACACTTGGAAACATTTTTAAAATTTGTACCTAAAAGAGACTAGCAAATGGAAATAGTAAAGGTTTTTTTTTTTGTTTTTTGTTTTTTTTTTTTCTTTGCTATTCATTCGCAGATTACATCATCCCTTGTACTAAAGAGAAAAGTCTCAATCCAGGGTAATGGTTCTCACCATGGACACATTCTGAAAACTTGTGTCGGGGGGTTATTGAACATAAGGTTGACTGGGCATCATTGGCACTGCTGACTGTAGAACTCATGTTGATTCTTCACAAAGGAGCAAACATCTGACTTCTTAGTTACATCATCTCATAGAGTCTTTTGCCCAACATCTCTATATTGAAATGAATGTTAGTTTAGAATTGCATTCATTTTATTTCTAATTTATATTACCATTAGTTCTTTATATTGATTTTTTTAAAAATTATATGGGTAAGTAGGTTATATAACCCATAAATTCCATTTTAGCATAATAATAATGATACCACAAAAATTCTTTATAAAAGGGAGCTTTAGCTCTGATAGGTGACAACTATTGCTCTAGGACCTTTACATTCAGAACCTCCTTCTACTTAATAATTGATAAGAACTCTACCTGCTTTCCACCCTAATGAAAGACTGTGTGCTTATGCTTACTTTAAGTCTTTTGCATTATATCAGTTTCATGTTTAACTTTGCCATTAAGACAGACGGTAAACATAAGAGTATAAAGAAACTCGATTTAATAAAACAGGTCATTTGAGAGCAAGTAGCATGGACTTAGACACCAGGGCAATAACTAACAGTGCTTTATTTCAGTTTGTTGGTGTTAGAAGGATCAATAAGTAGATATGATATCATCCTGAGATCACTGTTTAGGATGATGATCAAAACTTTTGAGAAATTAATCTGTGATGAATTTTGTCTCCTAAGTTACAGATTATTTGAAAGTTTGAATATGTATTAGGCCAAGTTTTGTGGGCAAAATTAGAAAACAGCATTAAAGCTTGTGTGTTTAGGTGAACGAAATTTCAGTAATGTTTTGTACACATCTGCCTATGCTTTATGTTTATTGAAGTAAGGATATTTCTAAGTTAAATTAATGAGGTTGTGTATTCACAGTTAATTCTGAAGAGTTCCACTCAGTTAAAAGCACTAAACAGATTGAAGAGATTGCAAGAGGGAATTTATTTATTTGAATAGTCAGTCTTTCCATTACATGAAGAAATGAAGAACAGATGTTAGAGTAATTGAAAAAGGTAAGTGCAATAGAATGTTTCATGCACAAATATTTAAAAAAAAAAAAACATTTCTTAACTTTATATATTGGGGGATGTCATATTCATTTGGAAAGTAAAACTTTTTTCACTGTATACTCCATAGTTTCATGACAACAGTATTTTTGTTCTAGAAGGGAGATGATTTCCCAATAAGGTGAAAAAAAATTGGAGTAAGCTTTAAAGAAAGAGATTACACAGCAGTCTCCAAAGAAAATCTTCTGTCTCAATAGAAATTATACCCATTATCTAAAATTATCAATGGCTTCCTTTTTACCACTGCATCAAGTCTAAATTCTTCCCTAAATAGTTCTCAGCACACTTACAAAGATCTATATTGTATTTTTTTTCTCAAAACATAACATATTAGAAACTGCTGGTTGCCTATTCAAAGAGCTATTCTTTCCGTTTACTTTCTTAACAGTTTTCTGACCCCTCCCACTGACACAGGGATAAATCATTAATATAAATCAATTATGTTCATCATATTCCAAATTCAGGAAATGGCTGTGATGTAGTTCTGGTCAATAAAGACAATCTAATGAGGTAAATCTGGCAAAATATTTCCTTACACTGAAAAAAAGGCAAATTGAAGAATCTGTCCCTTTTCTTCTACTGGATACTGTCGTGTCTGAATAAGATGCCTGGAAATATGGCAGAAATCTTGCAATCTTTAAAACACTGCAAGATAAACTGAGGACCAGGCCCTATTCCACGGATGGAAGATCAAAATGATGGAATGAACCTGGGAAACTGATGCCACAGTTCCCAGAAAGTTGATGCCATATTGTTAGCAAACTAACCTATTTTGAATTTGTTGTGGTGGTGATTGTCAGTTGACATAATATGTTCCCTCACACTTATACCTTCCACAGGTAGTTTTTCTATTGTTTATTTTCAGGAACATTGTAACTGATGAAATGCAAAATACAGTATTCACATTCCTGCCATTATAACCTTGTTCTCTTTGCTTTCAACGTGCTTGGTTTTCCTTTAGTCACATTAAAATTCTTAATTCACTGAAGAAATAACTTGAACCCATCTCCTCTGTAATCTTACCCTAAATGCAACTGCCTCATTAACTTTCCGTGAAACTGCACAGCTCTTATGATTAGTAACACAAAATATAGCATAAAATAAAAAGTATTGTTTATTATTTGCTTTATGCATGGAATTATTAAGTTTGCATTTGTTAAGCATCTATAATGTGTCATGCCCAGTACAAAACCATGAGATACACAGCACAAAAACACCACAAAGAGTTCAAGGCTAGAAGAAAACTTAAATATCAATAAAAGCAATCTATTTATTGCAGCACAAGGCTAGAATACAGATGTGCGTAAGGGACAGGGGTTGCAGAAAAGATAATCTGATCTATCTGGGGGCAGTAACAAACCCTGAGCTATGTCTTAAAGGATGAATTGGAGTTCACCAGGCTGACAAGAGTGATTAAGGGTTTTATAGCTAGAAGGAATAGGATGTACAAAGGCAAAGAAGTGTGAAACAGTATGACACATTCAAGGACCTGAAGTTAATTTGTTTGGGCTCAAGAATAAAGTGCAAGAAAGAAAGTGCTCATAAATTAGCAGGAATGGTAGACATTGAATACATCATAAAATATTTGTATTCCATATTTGTTCTCTAATTAAATTGTGAGGTAACTGTATTTTCAGTGAGTATATTTCAGAATTTGTAAGATCAGACTGATTTCAAACTTTCTGTACTTTTGGCCCCATAGATTCATTTGAGCACTGTCAGTGCATGCGGATTCCTGGGATAGATAGCATGGTCATTATATACTTCACTTTTTTTAACCATAGTACCTGAAACTGTGCAGTCCACGTTGCAGGCATTACTGCTTCTTTATGGATTTGCTGTGTTGGTTACACAGATAGAGTTGAAAAGCTTGCAGTGAAGCCTTAATACAGTATTTCCTCTTTATTAGTGATTTAATTTTCCATTGTCAGAGTGAATCATAGGGTTCTGTCTTCATATCTGCCTCCTTAAAGTTCTGTTTTACTCTAAATGAGTAAGTACCATAAAAATTCCCCAAATAGAAATCCACCAAAAGGTCTCCATGAATGGAATCTCTTTAAGTTTATGGAGACACAACAAAGTCATTGAAGTATTTTGGAAAAATCACAATACCTCAAGAGTCAGGCATTTATACTCAATCTCTGTTACTATATTGAGGTTTAAAAAATGCCTATTATTCTGCAAATCTAACTATCTATATATATTGTATACTGCAGAATGTAAAATGTTAGAGGGAAATTACTAGGTCTGGGTTAATTTGGTTGTGCATGGTACAAAATCAAGCATTAAAATATATAATTTTATTTTTAATCTATAGATCAATACTCCATAAGACATTCAATGCAGTTTTGAGGTTTTATTTGTATGTAAATTAACAACTAAAGGTGTGTTACCTAGTTTCATAACTTAGGCCCATTAGTTGACTTTAGGTGAATTATGTAATATCTGTACCTCATTTTCCTCATCTTTCAAACAAGAAAAGTACCTATCTAGGGTAAAACCAAAATATGCCTCGCATTGTTGTCTTAATAATTAAAGAAAACAAGCATGTTAAACACATATCACAGAACCTGATACAGAGCTATTAGTGGTTATTGTTAATCAACAATAAATATCTATTCAACATGATTTCTTGGTCAGTGTCAGATTGAATTTAAATTCTAAGTTTAGTTACTCATCTGCAAACACCTTTCTCACTTAAAAAAAAAAAGAAAAACAGTAAGAAAACAGTGAGCACACTGGAGACTTACTGAAGAGGAAGAGAAATGTTGGGTAACCCTGGTGATGCTTTAGTACCACAGTGTAACTGTGATTGTGTATAAGCCAAAATTGGAGATAAGAATTTGGTCATCTTCTGTCACCAAAGAAATCTTCAAGACATTTTCAGATGTGTGTAAGTAAGGACCACTGACAAAAATAATATATAAATTGTTTCCAGAATTCCTTAAATAGTGTTGAATATGTGCTGGCTATCATGATTATTAATTACGTGTTTGCTGTTGTTCTATTAAGTATACTCAGCTTAAAGTTTTAATAAAGAATTTGTCAGTCATATTCCTATATAAATGCTACTAAAATTGAGTTTATAATTTTTTTTCTGTCCCTGGAACAGTACATCACATAACTTATATTTTAAATTGAAAATAAAATAAATTGAACCTTGTATTCTGTAGCAATGTTAGGAGAAGTATCATATCCCAAATGCTTTCTCTAAAATATCTGAATTTGAGGGCTGTATCTACCACAGAGGACCACATAAACTCAATAGCAGCACTTAGTTTCATGAAATACAATCTGCTAGCACAGTTTATCCTATGTCTCTTGAGTTTCAAAAGAAAAGAAATGCACATGGCTGTATAGGAGCCACAGTGTTATGCATGTCTAATCAGTAATATATAAAAAAAGTATAATTGGATCAGTTGGAAACTGAAAAATAATAAAATAAGCAATCCTTGAAGAGGAGGAAAAAAAATTACAAATGATTCAAAGAAACAAAAATACACAATGTAATACTATTTTCATCCACTGGGAAATAGAGAACTACTATTTTCCCTGATGCCTTTCCATCAGACCCCTTCTTCCTTTCATCTCCTATGTACACCATGCAAAACTCCATCATATAAATAAGATTCATTTTCTATGGAAAATATCATAATTATTTTAAAAAATGATGCCATGAAAGAGTAGACATAAGCGTTCATTTAAAAAAAATATATTTGTGGCCAAATCTATAGAATGACAAGTGTTGAAGTAACTTTCCATCATTTTTTTAACCTAAATGTTTTGTATCTTGTGAGAGTAAATATCCTGGAATTTGGATATGCTTAGACCATTATGTGGCTTTTTGTATTTAACTTATGTCTGACATTTTGCATTCTCTAGGTAAAATGCATGTGTGCATGGATGTGTGTATTTGTTAAGTTTCTATCTAAATGTTTGGGACTGTTAAATAAATACTTTTTCTACAAATAGGAAACTCCTCTTCAAAGCTAAAGTACTTTTTATTAGGCATAAATAAGCTGCTTCAATTCATAAAAGTAAAGTCAAGAATATGATGGTAGTAGTTCACCAAGTGACACTAGATTTCATAACTTTAAATGCTAACATATATCGGTAGTAAATGTTTGTATTTTTTTTGAAACAAAGTTCTTCTTATGTGATTATACATATTTCAGATATTTTAAAAATGGAGAAAACTCTTAAAAACGAATGCTTCATGCATGTAAAATCATCTTAACTTTGTGAACAAATTATACTGATGCCACCATAATATACCTTCATTCCAAAACCAGAGTTTTGTTTTCTGATTATATAGTATTTTGTGGCAATTCCCTTAGTATCTGTCACTATGCATTAAGGGAAAAGAAGGCAATAAAGCTGTTAAAATAAATACTATTCATAGGAGAGATAAAATAGGGAAAGTTTCCATTAGGAACCTGAAGAATGGGAAGAATCAACATTATTGCAATTTTTCTTTTACATTCATATAGCTTTGAGCTGGTCTCAGGTTGACATGTTGCTTCTAATCTTACCTCTCTTTTGAATTGTTTTATCAACATTTATTTTAAAATTTAGATAATGACCAAATCTACTTTTACTTAAAACAGATAAAAATAAAAAAAATAATTTTTAAACAATTGTGTAATCAAATGTTTAATATGTATTTTAAGCCACTCATTATTCTTATTTGCATTTATACTTTTAAAAATTCCTTTTAATAGATATTAAAAATATTGTTTTTTTTCTTAGGTTTCATGATTTTATTTGGTTGCAGAAACAAATTGTGATTTTCAAGGATATTACTGGAGAAACTTAAAACAATCTTTGCAGTTTATTGATGTGTTACTAGAGAAGTTGTAAAAACAATGAAAAATTCATGAAAGTACAGAATCTTTAACTAAGTCTAAATGTTTTATTCTGTTTTTTTCACAGGGGTCTTTCTCTTGAACATATATGGAGGTCTGGTTCTTTGTTTTTATTTATATATCATGTGAAACGGCAAAAATATTATGATATCTTTGGTATGTTTTTCAGCACAGTATAAATTTTACATCACCCAATTATTTTATCCCAGAGAAGGACCCTGTCTAACAGCTGGTACATGTTTTAATTTAAGAACAATGTGCCTTCAGGCATGTGCCTTGTTTTTGTTTTTTTGTGGGTTTTTTTTTTTTTTTTTGCTTTTTTTTTTGTTTTCTTTTTTTGGTTTGTTTGTTTCTATTTTTGAATCCACTGAGTCTTTCCTGGCACATGATAGACACTCAGGCCTGTAGAAGTGAACTGAATTAGCTGTCATAATTGAAAAATAGTTAAAATATACACCAGCTTCTGAAGATTGACTCTTTATAAATAATTTTAGTAGAGAAAGTACATATTTAACTTCAGTAGCATCAAGTTGAATTAAAATTGATTCAATAAGCACTTAAAAATCAGCAAAGTGAGAAATTTTATTTCTACTCCGGAAGAATTAACACTCGGGCTGAGGAACATGGCAAATCCCTAAACATGGAAAATGTAGAGAAAAAATCAAAAGTACACAACTAACTTTTAATTAAAGTGGGACTTTTATATACAAATATGTGCTATTTCCTTCTATGTAATCATCTTAGAAAACAAGATACTTATGCCATCAAATCCCATATTCATAACATTTTTGTACATTCTGTTTTGATATTATTTGATTGAATATCCTAGGTGAAAGCATTTTTTTTCCCGCAAACCTGATTCTAGTACATTAATTTACTGTGGAAATGGACTGGCTTGTGATCCAGAAACAATAAACATTAAAAGATCTGAGAAATGCACAAAACTTAAATGTACAATCTGTGAGTTCTGGAAAATCTATATATATCCTTTGAATGACCACCCCAGTTAGGGTATGGAACATTTCCATCATCAAAAACAATGCCTTCACACCAGCTTCTCATTCATTCCCATGCCAATGTCGGCACCATAGTTCTCATTTTTGTCACCATTGGTTGGTTTCACCTGTTCTTCACCTTAATAAAAATGGAATAATACAAAAAGTATTCTTTTTGTGTCTGGCTTTTTTCCCTCAATATAATGTTTTAAAATTGAAATTTATACACACTGGTAAATATTTTCTAAAATAATGTGTTTAAGGTTGGTATTATGTCTCCTTAAATTTGTCATGGACTTCACCAGTAAAACCATTTCTTAACCTGAAATTTTCTTTTTGGAACAGTTTGGTAAGTTCCATGTCTTCAATATATGTAAGAATATTCAGATTTCCTACTTATTTCCTATTTCCTTTTTCTTCAATTTTGATAATTGTATTTTTCAAAGGATTTGTCCCTTTCATCTAAATTGTAGATATTGAGAGCAAAAGTAACCTTTAAAAGTTGGTTTCATTTTTGGAAGTACTGAAAAGCTCTTCAATGTGAAATCTGGTACATAAATAAGATTATTTCAGTAAGTAATAGGTCTTTAGACATTATGAAGTAACAATGGCAATGATAATTTTTAGTGGTAGTAGGTAAAGTTTGTGGCTTATCTATTGGCTCTATAAGTGCTCTGTTATTAGACTTAAAGATTTGGTATATTACAGCCTTTCCTAATTGTAATTGATGCTGCAGTCATTCAGAAATCTGCAAAAATTACTTTAAAGTCTTCCTTATACCATATATTTGGTGCAAAATTCCATTGGATTGTTCTTCCTACTTAACTTGCTTAAGATTTGTTTTGTTTTTCTTTTAAGGTCATCATTTAAACTAGTATTATGTACTCTTGTGAATTTCTTTCACCTCATGCTTAAGTCAACAATGTTCTGGATTTTAATTCTAATCACTTTAGGATTTTAACCCTAACACTCAGCAATAGGCTTTTCAGAATGAAGCATTAGGGTACTTTGCATAACAGAAAAAAAAAATTCAATCTAGAGACAGACCTAGATTCAAATACTAACTTTGCAGCCAATTAGAGAGTGAGCTTAGGTAAACATCTTATGTTCTTTTAGCCTCCATTTCCATAGTTACAAATACAATAGTAACAGGTTTGGGGGATGAACAGATGAGATCATGACTATAACCCTGAAGGGTCAGCCTAGCACAGTGCCTGATACATTGGGTTCTCTAATCCTTGCTGCTCAGTGGGCGGTCAACAGCATCAACATCTCTTGTAACCTTGCAGCATCCCAGGCCCCATCCCAGACCCCATCCCCAATCTCCTGAATCAGAGTCAATATTTTAACAAGATTTCCCAGATGACTTGCATGCACATTCAAGTTTCAGAATCAGAGTCTAAATTACTAGTAATATTATTGATATTATTAGCAGTTCCCTAGTTTGTACTCTCATTCCTTTTGCCATCTGAGCAACAATTTTTGACATTCTCTAAGGTAATTATATTAATATTGAAATCTGACAACCAGAAGTAAACATAAAATTTAAATGAGGTCTACTAGGGTAGGTTTGAAAAAAGTATTATATTAAATGCATCGGTATACTTCAGTATGTATGTGCAAAATATATTTAAGATTTTAAAAATAGCCACCTTTTCTTGGTAAATAGTAGAAAACATAATTATAATATTTTTAAAATTAGAAAAGAATATAAAGAATCCATTTATTGTAAAAGATTATTTGCCTATCCCTTGTTCCATCTATCCATTTTTCTATCTTTAATTTTTGTATCTGCATGCTTATGGAAATACCCGTGATTGGGTTTTCCAAATGTCAGAAGTGATTCTATCTGGATGTAGAAGTTTGAGACTTTTTTCTTTACTTTATCCTCTTTGTTTTTCCTGTACTGTTTGCTTTTTTATTATTAATAATAAAAATAAAACAGTTAAAGTAGTTTTCAGAAAAAAAATCATTATTCCTTAACACAACTAAAATTTAAAAATAAGACAAAACAAAACAAAAAAGTCTAAATCAAACTAATTCAAAACTCCTTTGCATGTGAATATCTTGCAGGAAAGGAAAAGGGAAGACCAGAGCAAAAAGAGGGGGAAGATGAGAAGATTCATCACTCACTAAAGTAGAACAGTCAGTGACAGGAGATAGTTTTGGAGTCACAACCAGTCTAAAATTATTATGGAAGATACTGCCTGGAGCACAGCCAGGGCAGCTCTTGACGGAGCCATTTTCATGCCAGTGGGGACTAAGCAGCCGACAGGAAGCCAGCTCACCAACTGTGCAGGAGAGATTCAGCCTGAAGAGAGAAACCAATTCAGCAGGCTGGCAGCGCAGACCTCATTAGCAGAAAAGGGAGCTCTGTCCCCTACACCTGAGGAAGTTAAGTGGCTAATTAAATCCTTCCCTGCTGAAGCCAGGAAGCAAGCCTGAGGGTTCAGCTTTACCCCATTGCTGGGTGGTAAGCAGTAGCATTTGTGTGAAGAGAGATTTTGAAATTGCTGCTGAAGGAAAAGGGAGCTGGTGAAGTTTACATGTTTAGTAGGGTAATTCCTGGAAGGTAAGTAAAGTGAAAGGAAAAGAAACTGATGTGTATGAAAAACAGGTCATTTTCAAGGTATCATTTGGAAAAAAAAAAAAAAAATGCCAACCAGGTTATGTAGTCTTTAAACAAATATTTACTAAGTACCTGATTTATACCAGGTACTGATGCAAGATGATGTGGGTGAATACATAAAAACATCCATTACCTGATCTCTAGTAGCTTTATGGTTCAGTGGAAGGGACTGACTTGTAAATTAATAATCACAGTACATGCAATCACTATACCAGAGATATTTACAATAGAGCATGGAAGAGATATAAGCAAATAAGTGGTGCCATAAGATCTACTAATCTAACTATCCCACTAGAAACTTTGAGGAAAAAATAGAGTACAGAAGGTCAAAGACCTTAATTACTACCTCTCTTTTCAATGCATCCTTCATTCACTGTTTTTCCCTAATCCTCATCTAATGGGTCATCTGACCTTCATGTGCTCCAATATTCTAAACTTGGTTTGCATCTAGGTGATAAACAACTACAGTGAAAATTTCAGACTAATATTCATTAAGTAATTTCCTGGAAGTAGAGGAAGATTTATAATCAGATAGAAAAAAAATGGGGGGCGGTGTTCTAGAAGATCATCTCTGAAAAGCTCAACTTTCTATCAAATTATTCCACACTAACAGTTTTCTACTGCCTGGCAGTAACCCTCAATCATGTTCACTTCCTTTTGCTACTTTCAAATTAGGATCAGAATTAAACATTTCCCATGAATGGTGTTGGCTAAGAAGGGGCTGCATCTCTGTGGTAACTGGCTGACATAGGTGAGAATCCAGGAAAAGAATCAAGGGCGATTCTTGCTTTCATTCACTAGAAGGTCACACTTTCTTAGGGAGATCTGAATTTTTTGTATTTTTGTATTTTGTATTTTGTATTTTGAATTTTTTATACTCTACTTCTATAATCTAAAACCTTATGCCCTTTTTCCATTTTTTCCTATTTATCCAAAAAACATTTATATTCCCCTAACCACTTGATCAATCATATTATAGACTACATCATTTTGTATAGACTTGTAATGATTTCCCTGCCTAGTCTTCACATCACCACATATTTTTGCTCTACTATATTCAAAGTAATCCTTCTAAAAGCTAAACATGATTATGTAACTTCTTTTAGTTAAATTCTTCCATCACTCTTTATGGCTTTCAGGATGAAATCCATCCTTTCCCAAGAACTTTGAGAATTGGCCTTTGTCCATCTGTCCTGCCTCAACCACCCTGCACTTCACATGCATCTTTTGCTCAAGGCAGGCTATTCTCCTTTAATGTCTCTAAATAGATTGTGTCCTCTGATGCTCTAATACCTTTAAACAAGTGGTTTTCTAGATGCATATTGCTCTGCTCTATACTAAGGAACTGAATCCATGTCTTAGACTCTACTCATGCATTCTTTCATCTGAAGTACTTTTCCGGACTCTTCTCACATGACTGAATAAATACCCCCATCCTAAATCTCATTACATCCTAAGCATACTTTTTTCATTTTCATCACACTATATTGCAATTATTTCATACTATCTTCCTTGTATGAAATCTGTAGACTTGCTAGTGCCTAGCAAAATGTAGGCATATAATGGGCATTGTGTAAATAATTACTAAAACAACGAATGACTCATAGAGTATCAGGTGGTTGGCCTTATATTAAAACAGTAGAGATCATCCAATATATCCTTCTACAGAGGTAGAAATTGCAGTCTTAAATTAATATGTTTTCTAAAATATTCCAATACAATTTTAACCTCTAAAGTGTTTTAGTTTTTATTTTACTTTTCCTCTTCTGAGTAATGAAAAATATTTCCTTCCTATGCTATTCTTGTGTATGGTGCTTTCCTACAGTCCTCTTCCTGTGTCATATATATTCTTGCATTTCAGTGACTCAGATGATACTTAAGGCAATATTATTATTTTCAGTCTTCTCAAGGAGATTTCAGCTTTTGTTTAGTCAACATTGATTGCCTGCTTCTCTTGCACAACTCTCCATTGGCATAACTGCCAGTATTTATTTTTGGAGAACAATAGCTCTTTAAAAAGTAGAAAAATAAAAATATGGGGCTGCCTAGAGATGCATTAGCATCTAGTCACCATGAGAATGCTGGGACATTTTCTGCCCATGTTTGCCATTAGTATTTCAAAGACTAAAGAATGCTTTTTCCTGTTAAATAAAGAATCAAAAGAGAGACTTCTGAGTGGATTTCCTTCTGTGAAACGTCAAAATACCAAGAGGTATGTGTTTCAGTCAGGGTTCCTTGAGAAGCAAATGCAAAGATGGAATTAGATGTGCAAGGTTTTTTTTTTTTTAGGGAAAATGTATGTGAGGGAAAATGCAAAGGATGTGGGGTGGAGGATAAGGGAGCTGGAAAACTCAATGTGGGTTCAACCTTTGTGAAGAAGAGAGGGAAGGAAGAGAGTTTAGATGTAAGATCTTTGATGGCAGAGCAGTTCTAAGAAAGTCTGGCAAGGCCCACGAGGATTCCTTGGGTCACAGTCACCATCTCAGGAGTTCCGTGGCTCCTAGGTACAGGCTTGATTTAATTGCGCTCAGTGATTCTTGTTGTGCTCAATAATGGAGAGAAAGAGCCCATAAGAAGTGAGTCCTCAGCATAAATGCAGTGATGGATTTCAGAGTGCAATACCTCCGGCCATCAGTCAATTTTCCTCCCATAGTCAGATCTAAGAGGCATATATCTGTCACTGTATGTTTTACATTGCATGACTTTGGTCACTGTGAAATTTGTTTGATTCAATATTAATTAATGCTTCATGCATATTTGGTATTCATTTTATCTATTAAAGACAGGCTTTTCACAAAACAGTTGCAGCTAGAGAGAATAGGTAATTTCCACAGAAAATCGAGGGAAATACTCTTCATGATAATAATCTTGTCTTTGTAGCCATACATTCATTAACATCATAGATACTTAATATCAGCAATAATGGTCATTAAAAAATAGCAAAAATGTTATTTGTGTATTTTATATGTGTGCATATCTATATTTGATTAACAATATCTATAAATTTTCCTTTATCTTTATGTTTGCTAAACATATAAAAACTAACACTTCCTTAAAAGGCAGGTGAGAGTATGACAGCAGTGACAATTTATGGAGTTCAGAACTATGAGTTCAAAATTATATGACAAACTTATGTTATGTTTTAAAATGTGGTTAGTATGCTTATTTAAATTTTAACTTCAACTTAAAAATAAATCAAGGTTTTTTTTCCATTCAGCCTTTTTGTCACATAGAGAATCAGCCCCAAGGAGACCAGTGTGTCTGTGTATGTGTCCATAAGTGTGGGTGATATGGTTTCAAAAGTGTACAAAACCTTTAAAAATTTCTGATAAGACTACCTGAGACTTTATAATCATATCTAAATTTTTTAAGTTAGTTACATGTAAATATTGCTGTCATGAATGCAGCACAGCACAAAGAGATGACAACACCATGAAATCAGTGATCTCCTTTGCAGATAAAGAAGGTGGTGGAAGAGAAGGTATATCTGCAGTTTATTGATGGTCTTAAGATTTACTGCTGCATGAAGAGTATTTATCCCTAGTCTGAAGACGCCTTTGGTCCTTTCTGAATTTTGAAGTTCTTCTATCTTCTTCATCCTTGTTTAGGATAACTGTCATTGTGGTTTCCAACCAAAAATATGCCTTATTGCCTTTTTGCTTCACACATCCCAAGAGATAATTGCTTGCCTCTAATATGGGAAGATTTTCATGCTTACTGTGAATCTGAACATTTCCCGTTAGCTTGCATGCTTCCTACTCTTTTGTATGTGTATTTGCTTAGAAATTATATTTTCATCTATAATGGGAAACATAGACTTTAATCAATATTTAATTGAAAAACTGAAATAGTTTTATATTGGTATATTATGCTTCTTTATTAAGGAAATTATTGCTAATGTTTTTATTATAGAAAGCAAATTAAAAAGCAAATGTTTTCTTTAGTAGGACTTTAGAATGTTTTCTTTACTAGTTCTTTAGAACTTTATTAAGTTCTAAATCTCAAGTCAGAATATTTTTATTAAAAGTTGGAAAATAATATTTTTATTCTATATGAAAAATAAATTTTATTATTACCAAATTAATATTTTTACATTAATTTTAATATAACTTTGGAAATAAAAACACTTCTCAAAAATTTAAGGTAATTTTTTAATGAAAACAGTACTGTCATCTTTAAGGTATTGGTATTTTACATGAATTTTATAAGTGTAAATTTGCTTCTCTCTTTTTGACAGAACATACTTTTGGAACAGCATGAAATCATTTAACTATAGTGAAAATAAAATAAAATTTACTTTTTGTCAAGGGACATGATATTTTAATACAGATTTTATTTTTAAATGTTTGAGATGAAGTTTTGCCCAATAATAGAAAGAAGAAAACCTGTTCTCATAATTTTACTTGTATGGTAACTAAGTGGATGAAGATGTTCATGATTGTAACTTCTCTTATGTATTCATACATATATACCTACATACAAACATATGTAAATAAATAAAAAGGAAGTTTCATTTTGTTGGTACTTTGTAACTTCTGGACTAACAGATGCCTATGGACAATACACTCTGGACCAAATTTATGTGTTCTTTTCTCAAAATGAAAAGCCCTTCAAATGAGCTGCATATTTTTCTGGTTTAGGTTGTTCTTTCCCCACATGTTGCACATAAAGGAATCTAACATTTCAGGATGTGATACCAATAGACTCATACATGTGTGCAGAGAATGGATTGGCAAATAATGCTCAAGCAGCTGCTATGCTGACAGGTGAAGCCAGGAGCTCCTGAAGAGACAAGGAAGAACATATTAGCAGATGAGTTCAAATGGTGTAACTTGGTTATGGAAAATTGCAAAGTTACAGGGCCATGCAGGCTAACTATATGAAGAAGCGTGTGATTCATTTTAAACAGAAGTTTGCCTTCCAGGAGGTGGTGCTCTAAGCTGCTGTGAATTTGAGTCAACCATTAGCTGTATTTAGCCCTACTTAATCAATGTGTTCTAATTAAATGAATCAGTCGGTGAAGGACAGTAACAACCCTCCTACCAGCCCAATAGACACACACAACTAATTATACAATGTGATAGTCAAGAATGTAAAAGAAAAAAGTGTTTTCAATTTAGTAATATACATGTGTATACAGACTGCAACATGTTGCCAGTATAGGATATTTTCTCCAATTACTCCATTTTTATTGGCATATCAACATCCAGTGGAACTACAATGTGAGTAAAAATTGAGAAGCACACATACAATTTAACATTTTTTAGCAGCCACATTAAAAATAGCAAAAAGAAATTAATAAAATTGATTTTTATAATACATTTTTACTTAAACAAATATATCCAAAATATTATTTCCATATGTAATCATTAAAATGTTAATGTGGTATCTAGCTGTCTCTTCTTTTCATATTGTCTTTGTATCTGATGTGTATTGTACATTTTCAGCTCATCTCAATTCTGAGTAGCCACATTTCAATTGCTCAATAGCCACACGTGACCAGGGGCCACAGTATATGACTGTGCAGGTGCAGAGATTCCTACAGAGAGCTGATTCCTGGAAATTCTGTTCCCCTACAAAATCTGTGATACCCTGCTGACACAGCTGCCCTATTTGTTTTGAAAATTTGTTTACAAATCACTTGACATTAGAGAATATTTTTGTCACTGTTTTCTAAGAGATAGTTACAATTCTAGAGGTGTGAAAATAAATGGCAAATTTGCTTTTAATAAATAGAAACCTCTGTAGTTTCTTATAATCCCAAAAGGAAGAATAACAATTTAACTTTAAAAAGAAAAAGTATGATCTAGGCTAAGACTATTTTATCAAAGAAACTAAAAGTGGCAAGAACAGAAGGCAAGACTGCTTTTGTAGTTGGACATGAAATGCATTATGACTTCTCTAATATATATAGTTTCCTAAAAACACCCTTCAAGTATATGCATGTGTGTATATGCATTTTTTAAATTAATTTATTTGAGGAGGTTTTGTTAGAGTCTCATTTCTAAATACAGTAATTTTTGTTTTACAACATTTAGAAAAAAATACCAAACTAAATAGAGTTTTATTTTCGTGAACTGTAGCTCTCATCTCACCCTGGTTCTTTGAGCTCTTCCTCCATCTTCTCTCTGGAATCCTCTGGAATTCCTCTGGTTTTACTACATGCCTAAATCTCTGTCACCCAAAAAGCAAAGCCATTCCTCAAGTCAGTGATTCCCATTTATTGTTGATTTCTCTACACTGCTAAAGGAGCATCTTCTGGAAGCTTCTACTTTGGCGTGTCATCTCTTCAGTTTTCATCGCACTGCAGACTTGCTTCAACTTCCCTGTTTGAAACTGCCCTTGCTCAAGTCCCTACTGATCTCCTGGTTGGAAATTCAGTAGCTCCCTTTTCTAGAGGGCTACACCGATCTCTGACCACTACTTTTCTCCCCTCCCTTGACTTTCATTATGTTGCTGCCATTTAGTTCTTTTCCTAATCTTTTTTCCCTCCTTTTATTTTTATTTTGTTTATTTTATTTTAGGGTAAAACATGACTATGTCCTGCTCTTTCTCTATATTTCTCAAGTATTTCTTGCAATTTCCTTCCTAGAGGATTCCTTAGAATGTTACTTTAAAAAGTTGTATTGTGCTAATATGTATACAACACAACATTTCCCATTTTAACCACTATTGTGTGTATAAGGGGTGCATTCCTGTGTTCTGATTTTGAAAGTGAACTATCAGGAGTGGAAGGAGGTGGGAGCCATTTGCCCAGGCATTCTCACTGACATTGTTTAGAAATGCTGGAATGTGGTGATGCTGAAAGTAGACAAACTTTTAGTCATTTTACGTTTCGTTCTTAAAATCCTCTGGAGACAGCACACCCCTTTACTGCTTACACAAACGGTACACAGACATCACTGCTCTGGGCCCATGCCCTGGCATCACTGACTTCTTCTCTTTGCTCTTTTCCCATTCTTCACGCAATCCTATCTACAACCAGTAGTTGTTTACTTGACTTCTGTTTTAAGTTCTAATCAGTTTAATCTCTATCTAGATTTCCTTTAGACACTTTAATCTAAATATTTCCCATCTTCAAATAGTAAGAAGAACTGCTGATGATTATTGAGAGCCATTGGCTAAAGGCTAAATGCTTTATATGAATTTGCTTATTTAATCCTCATAACAATGTTCTGAGGTAAATAACATTATCCTCATTTTACAGATGTGGAAAACTGATTCTAACAGAGGTTAATTGACTTGTCTTGTGAGTAGACATCACACAGATAATAAGTGATGGAGCCAAGCTTTGAAAGCGGGTAGTTTGATTCTATGCCTGACATTCTAATTTTTTAAAAAAATTCTATCTAATTTCACTTTACGACTTTGACTGACTCAGTTTGTTCTCATTATATCTCACTTGATCCATTGGTCCTCAAATTAAGAGGGAGATTATTCACTGATTAAGAACATGGGCACCAGAGCCAAAATCTCTTTATCCAAATCTCAGCTCTTATGATCTTAAGCAGTATAATTTTGAGCAAGTTACTTAATATTTCTGGGCCTTAGTTTTTTCATTGGAAACAGGTGCATGAAAGCAGGACACCAACAACACAGTTTATCTACCTTAGACAATTTTTGTACATAGTAGCTGCTCAATAAATACTAGCCATTATCACCATCAGTCATATCTTATTATATTTCCTAGACAGTTCCTGGAGACACAATATCGTATGTTACTATCAGTACTTTCTGATAGATGACTTTCTGGGATTCATCTGTATACTCTCGTTGTATACTAGCTGTTATATTAGTTTCTTTTCATACATAGTTATTCTACCTAGTGCAAAATATCCCTACCTGGTTAAATCCTCTCTCAGAATCCATCTGCAGGCTAATAATTGAATGGTAAAAATATTTGTTGGGTTACATTTTGGAAGCTTAAAAACGCTTCTCAATTGGCTAGCACCCGATAGGCTTCTAGACCTAACTTACTGGCAAATACGTTGGTTCTCATATGCTGATCAATTACACTTGTTCCCCTTTGAATTTTCTTTTATTAGATCATCTTGCCCATTTTTCTGCAATATGTACTGTTGTATGGAATCCTTTTGATTTAGCTGTGCTGAAGCCATCATTACTGTTTGAATCTGAGTCATGTTCTCATTTTCAAGGAGATCATTTGCTTAAAAAATGTCATGAAGTTTCATCCAAAGCTTGAATAGCTCCAATAGAGTTACAACATTCTCCAACAGAGCCCTATATAATGAAGAGTCACTGGTTTTAATTAATGAGTCTGTCTGCAGTTTATGATTTGAGAGAAAGAATGTCATCTTTTATGGTCAAACCTAACTGAAAACATCCTGTACTTTCTTCTTTCCATTTTTTGAAGAATTTGTTTTGCCTATAGAGACCAAATGGAGGATATATGCCTGTGATCATGGTCAAGAGGCATGGCCGAGAGTCTTAGCTGCGAGCCTTAAGTGGGTCAAACCAGCAATCAAGGGAGAGAGGCAAAGTCCTTCCAAGCACCATACCTGCCTCTCTGCCCCTCCTGGGGGAGGCCCACTCCAAAAGGCTTCCTGTGGCTTTGGAGACTCAGCTGGACTAGATGAAATTCTCTCTTCCACTGCTGCTAACATGGGTTCCCTAGCACTGCCCTTCCCACATCTACCATCATATGCACAGGGACATTTTTCATGAATATTTTTCTTGAAAGAATGATAACAAGTTTTCCTATATAAGTGATAATCAGTTAGGGACCAAAGTGCAGATATTCACAGCCTCTCCCCACTGTGATGGTTAATTTCATGTGTGAACTTGGCTAGGCTATAGTTTCCAATTGTTTGGTGAAGCAAGCACTGCCTAATTGTTACTGTGAGGTTCTTTCACAGATGGATTTGAATCTTTAGTCAGTTGTTTGCACATACAGTTGATTACATCAATGAGGGGAGTCTCTTCATCCAATCAGTTGTAGGTCATAAAGGGAGAACTGAGTATTTCAGCAGTCAGAAGCAAGAATTTCTGCCTCTTTTGCAGCCAGCCAGCTTCTCCTAGGGAATACAACTTCATCCTCATCATAGTTTCCAGTTTGCAGCCTGCACTACTGAGTTCGGAGGTGCCAGATTCCAGAATCACCTTTATTGAAGCTTCTAGCCAGCAGCCTGCCTCACAGAATTTAGACTTGCCAATCTCCATGGTTGCAAGAACCAATTCCTATAATACACATGTATCTCTTGTTGGTTCTGTTTCTATGGAGACCCTGACAAATACCCTCCTCCTAGCCATCAAACGAGGATTTATTTGTTGTTACCTACCAGATCACAGGACTTTACTGTGCAGTTAAGGATAATGGGCTAGTTTTGAGTTAGAAGTTTCCCAGAGTATCTAAACTGATTTTCATTTACCCAAAGATACTTAAAGATAGAAAGATAAAAATTAGGAAGGTTTGGGTTGGGAGTATGACAATGGTGGAAAAGGGAAATCAGAGAGAAGCAGTCGCTGTTTGAAAAGTGACCACATAAGGATTAAGGCAGTGGCATTACTATGGCAGGCACTGGAGAGAGGTGAGTGGAGAACTTTGAGGACATTTTGATGTGCACTCACTGATAGTACACTCCCTTTGTCGCCTTTCTAATGCCTTCACTGATGACGTATTATTTGAAAGACATTTTTTGAATCAAATGTTTGCTTCCTTTAAAAGTAACACTATCTAGGGATGGGTCTTATGTGGGAACAAAAAGGTCCAGTTTTATTCTGGTTATATATTTTTAAGAACAAAAACCACAATATACTAAAATCCAATTAATGGAAAAGGATGTGTTGTTTGAGCTTGTTTTCTCCTTATAGGTCTATGAGTAAATTTCTTGTATTACATCTCTACAATGAAAAAGAAATTGTATATATCTAAATTCATTGATTCTCTTCCTGTCAGTGACTAATTGTATCTTCCATTCCCACACCATTTTAACATCAGTGATCAACATGTTTATAAGCCAGCTAATCATTAATCAGAACATGATCATGTCTCTACCTATGAAAGCGACGGTGTCATTTGTTTTTCAGTTCTGTAATTCAAGGACTTTTTATTTCCATCAAAAATCTAGAGTTTTAAAGTAAAGAACTTTCTCACATATATTTTCTATTCATATACATATATTTAAGATAGCACACATTTCTTATCCTAAAAGATTTCTATTTCTATTTGTTTTTTTATATTTTTCTGCAAAAGCACTTCATTGTGATTTTCTGATGTTATAATCTAGTACTAGATTTGTTGTTCTTAATAAAAATATTTATGTCCTAACCAAGAATTATCTATAGGCCAGTACATATCCATATTAACTGGTATAAAAATTTAAATTAATCTCTTTCTCTCATATTCCTGAACTCTACCAAATAACTGATACAGTAGACTGTATTTTAATGTTAACTTTCATTATTTTAAAGGAAATTCAAATCAGTAAATGGACAATATATACAAAACATATCTTGCTCTGAAATTGCATTTTAATTATATCTATAAGCTTCATATTTTATAAACCACTGATTTCTGCAGTTAGATGGATTTATGGGCAATTATTATAATCTCAGGTTGCAGCCATGTAACTAGTTATGGTCTTATTGGAGTAAGTTGCAAACTTGATACATCATATATATACAAAAGACAGCTTGGGAATATGTAGACTTCCTTTAATGAGAAAAGAAAATAAGCACACTGAAACTGATATATATGACATTATCATTAATGAGAGGAAGTAAAACAGTGTAGGGATATTAATAGAAATATTAATAAAGAGCCTGGAAATTCAGAATACAGAATGTAAATAGGATGTTACAGGAAAGTCAATAATACTTGGCAGTAAAGACTCTTCTAATGCTTTTAATGAGAATGTGAAAAGTGTGTGAATTCCACATTACCATTCTGAGTAGGCTGAAAGGGGTCTGTGGATGTTTTCAGAGTAGAAAATTTAGTGGTCATTCAGACCCATAAATGACTAAACACAATCATTTACCATATCCGGTGTACACTTAGCCCTTGGAAGAGCAAATGCCTGGAATAAATTGTATTAATTTTAAATCCGTGTTTTCATGCTGGTAATGGGCACTAAAGAGATAAACTCCACTAGGGGGTCACTGAGCATAACAGAGGAACCATGAAGTAAGCTTCCCTTTCTACTAAGCAATGGTTCCGGCTTTTTGTAAAATAATAGTCTACATCTAATTTTTATGGTACTGGAAGACCAGAAAATCTAAGAAAAAATTCACTAGTCCAATAAATAGAATCCTACTAGTCTTCCAAGATATATGTCCTCAAATTAAGTAGCTACCTTGTCCAGCTACTTAGCCCAATATGACCATCGTAAATGCCATATCTCTGAATTAAGAGGCAGGCAGGCAGGCAGGAAGGAAGGAAGGAAGGAAGAAAGGAAGGAAGGAAGGAAGGAAGGAAGAAAGGAAGGAAGGAAGGAGTTTGTGACTCTTGCAGCAGATAAAGGGAAAAAAAAATGATGGGATGGAGAAATTCTACAACAGATTCCTGGAGTTTGGGCCCAAATGAGCAAGTGGGAAAATGGGATGGGAGGAGGAAAGAAAGTAAAGAGAATATCTTTAAAATATTTCTCCTTATCATCTTCAGTGCCATGAGGATAAATTCCAGAACCTTGTGATGATAATTTACCAGCAAATTGCATGGTTAGAGAAATTAACAAGGTGTCAGGCTGTGCCTCTTTAAATTGATGTGTGGATTTTACCCATCTATGCTTCAGTTTTCTCATCTGAATAGTTTTCATGAGTATCACATATGATAGTATGTAATGAAGTGCTTTGAAAAGTTTAAACTTTATAAATAATAAAGTAAGATAGTGAATTGGTAAGATAATGGAGGACTAGGAAGCAAAATCTTATTTTGCCTTTAAAAATCATATTTTATGAAAAACTCATCTTTTGTCTTTCCTTCAGAAACATGAAGGGAAATTTGCTGTGATCTCATTAATTAATCTTGGGCAAAAGAAAGAGAAACCTATAATTTTCTGTATTCCTAAGTAAGATTTCATAAAATGTATATATATACACCCTACCCATTGTTTGACCCTTCTCCCCAACCTCCATTCAATCCTCACCATTTAGTACTGTCTAAAGAGTCTTGACCTCATTGTCTGTCTGAGTCCTGTGGCACCATGCCCATTCCTCTCTTTTGTTTTCCTGCCTGCTCAGTTGACTGGAAGAATGCCAATCTTTGATTAATGACAATGAAGAAAGAGTTTGGGCAGAAAAGGGAAGCTGGCCAAGTGGGATAAGCAAACTGAGATGGACACTCAGCAGCCTGGGGAGGAGTTGTGGAAAGATAAGACAGTTCAGAGAAGATGCTAAGAATGCAGAGCTGTGTAATGGAATGAGTCGTCTTTAGCAGCAGAGTTCTGACACTGAACTCTACTATATCACTTAGTATGTGTGGTCAAGCTACACAGCTCTCGAGTTTCAGTTTCCACTTCTCTAAAACTGTGAGAAAATAAATTTTTGTGCTTTAAGCAGCTAATTTGGGGGATAATTTTGTTATGCAGCAATAGAATGTAGCTTTGATTATTACTTTGTATGCTCTCAAATTTATATCTCTGGCCCAGACCTCTTCCCTAAATTTCAGTTATATACCTAAACACTTACTTGATCTCACCTCTTCAGTGTCTAATAGCCAACAAAAACTTAATGTATCAAAAACTGATCTTTCTTTCTTTCTATGCCATTTCCATGAAAGGAAACTGCACTGTTCATGCGCTGAGGCCAGAAACTTTGGTGTCATCTCTGATTACCTCCCCTCACATCTAATATCATATTTGTAAGCAAAGTCTGTAGACTACTTGTAAATATCTCCAGAATTCAGCCACTTGCATTGCCCCATTGTCTATTACTTAAATTATTGCAGCAGCCTTCTTGATATCTTGCATCTTCCTGTTCTTGTCTATTGTGCTACTAAGATGTCAGTGAACAAAATTTTCTTTGTTCAAGACGCTCAGAGGTTTCCCATCTCACTCTGAGTAAAGTCCAGTCTTTATAATGGCCTCCAAGTTTTCTTTCTGACTTCATCCCCTAAACTCCCCCCAAACTTTCTTTCCTTCAACCAAACCTATATCCTTTCTCTTTCTAGGAAAAATTGGGAAAGTTCTTGCCTCAGATCTTTTACACCTTGTTTCCTCTCTCTGTAATGTGCTCCCACATGGTCTTGACTTAAATATCACCTCCCCTGGCCACTCTATCTAAAATTTTAATCATTTTCTGCTCAACCTTACCCAATCCTGCCAACCCCCTTCCATACTTTATTTCCCTCCTCAGCATTTATTAGCACATCAATAAATATATTTGTATCTATGCTTCACTTGTTTATCACACATATATCTGATACTCCTAAGCTCTGCATAAGCTCTAATAGAGGAGGCTTTTTCCCCCTTTTTTCAATATTTTATCTTCAGTATTTAGTGCCTGGCAATAACAGGCACTTACATGTTTACTGAATGAAGAAAAGGTACCTAATTAAAAGTTTTATTTAAATAACATATTCAATGAAATATATAATTGAATCATGAATAATTGAATCAACCCATTAAAAGCTACTCTGGATAGCTTTTAATCACCTAGACACACTTGAAGTTTCAAGCATGTCTTTCTTTTCCCTCCTAGAAACACTGTCCTCTTGTTCTCAAAGGCATACTTAGGAAGGAACAGAAAGAATCAGACATCTTCCAGCCTGAAACAAACAAATGGTATTATTGATTACAAGACCAAAATTTTAACATGTTTGTGCAAAAACCTAAAGTAGCATTCTGTTGGTTATATATGGACTTCGGGGTAGACAGAGTTCAGAAACATACGAGAGCCAATAAATTGGAAGAGATAAATGAGTCTTATAGAAAATGTTCAGGATAAACAGATCAGGTTCACTGAACGCAACATAAGAGAACACAGTGGAGTATGGAATTCTCCAAGAGTTTCAAAGGCAACACAACCATTTATCCCAAGACACAGTAAAATTTAAGTTCTCTGTGACCAGATTAAATTGTACTTCTCAAGGCTGTTCACACCTGTCACTTTAGTGGTAAGCTACAATTTGGCCTACAGGTAGTCTCCATAATTTAATTTCTATTCCAGGACACCTGAGAACAAAGAGAAAAATGGTGTCAGGAAGTCAGGAAGGGGAAAAAATGTTTATTCCCACGGAGTTACATTCAAAAATAAAAACTTGCCAAAGCACATGTAGGGCATTGTTTATGTGACTTTGTAAAAATCTCACTTCCAGTTTTGAGGGTACTGCCATTCTGTGAGCCTGGATGGCTGTGGGACGACTTTCCCAGCTTTGTAAGTCAAAAGGGCCAGAAACTCGTTGAACTTTGACAGCTAGATCTGGAGGCAGGAACTCAGTCCAGCCAACTGTATATTCCTGGCTGGGACCATGAACATGAAGCTAGTGATTCGACAGGAGGAAGGTGTAGTGTTCATTTCAATGTGATGGTGACGGCATCCAGCCTCCACTGGCAGCAGTTACGGTAGTAGCATCAGAGCCCAGAATCTGCACTGATGTTGTCCTAACCGGGCTGTTTCACTGGCGTATCCTTGGCTGTGTTCCCAGCTGCCCGGTTTCCCTTGGCTTCTTGACCTTCCATTACTTGGTTTCTGGAGCAGTGTTCCTGCTTGGTGTTCTTTCTGTGAGTCTGTGAATACCTTCTGCTTAAGCGAAACCTATTTTCTGCTTAAGCGAAAATAAGTACATTTCTTTTGTTTATTATCAATACCTTGACTGGATATGATGGTGTAGTCTGCAAATCATTTCCTCCACACCTACCTACCTATGGTGAGATACTTAATGACAGGCAACAGAGTTTACCACTGAATAAGTTTAAAGCTTGAAATAAAATGTAATGTTAAAAAAAATAAGAGAAAATACTGAAATATTTAAGAGGGAACATCAGATCAATGAAATAGCAGTCAACCTTCACATCACTGAAGCATGAAAAAGGGAAATATTAAAATGAGAAAGTATATAAAGCCAGTAGGCCTGTCAAACCTAATACAGAAATGGAAAAGGAAAAACCTGAGGGTAAAAAGCACTAAACTGAAGGTGAAAACCCAAAGGCAACATTCACTGGAGGCTGATGATCAGTAGGAAGAAACAGAGAGAGCCTGAGGGCAAAAAAGCATTCAGGCCTGATGGTGAATTTGAAAGGATCCCTTCAGGGTAAGACTCATTCTGGCCCTAACAATATGTGAGAATGGACAGAGCTTAGGGGCAGCATGCATTAAGGCCTGGAATGGAAAAAGTAAGCAGATATCCAGGGGCAGTGTGCCTTTTTTATAAGATGATAATGAGTCTGATGTGCAAGAGCTGGGATGTGGCAAGCATTTAAATGTGTACCACAGAGCTTATGAGAAAATTAGAAATTTAAAGAGAAAAAGAAAATGGAATTGGCAGGAAGTAGCACATATTGATAAAACCTGTACTGAGTATAATGTGGTGAGCAGGAGCCAACATGCACCTCTCCTCAACTGGAATACATTAACACAATTGACTGATCTATTTTTACAATGTAAAATCTCTAGGACATCAGAATAAATTGTACCCTGTTAATTGATGTTGAGATAGTAATTAACATTAAGGAAATGTCTTTCCTGTTTAGAGGAATAATATTAAATTGGCATAACATAAAATTAGTTATGTAGAACAGAAAAATTCCAATACGTCTCTCTTGAGTCAGAAACATCTTGAATATTTTAAGCTGGCAAATGTTAGACATAGCTATGTTAAAACAGAATTTTATTGGCATTCATAGTTATATTTAGTATCCCTTAAACCATCTCTAACCACACAGCTTAATAGAATTAATGACTAGGCTTGTCTACATTAGTGGTTCTCAAAGGGTGGTAGCAGATCAACAACATAAGTATCACCTGGGAGCTTGTTAAAAATACAAATTCTAGTGCCCCAGATCAGATGTATTGAATTCTGGGGATGGGGCTCAGCAATATGTGTTTTAATAAGCCTTCTGGTGATTACCATATAAAGTGAAGTTTTAGAATCACTGGTCTACGTGATCATTAACATGACAACCATTCCAAAAAGTTTTAACCCAGGAAGATGAATTTGCAAATGACCATATTTTCTCAGGAAATTCCTGAACATTTGTCTAAACTAAAGAATATGCAGTTAATCCTCATCTAAGTATATACTCCTTCTAAGAAAATTAGATCATTCAACTGGACTTAATGGACAACTATTCATTATTAAAGGCTCCCTTCAAAACACCTATAAATACGCATTCTACTTGGGGTTTCTGACCACGGCGATGGTGCATTGGATTTGAGCTCTCCTTCTTTTTACCAACTTCAAAATGCTACTAGGGATGAAGAAGCCTTTTTTTTTAGGAATACTTTGATGACTTTTCAAAGCTTTATCCTAGAGGGAAACATACTGTGTTGCTACAACTGAAATTTTTTTTTTTTCATTTCCTTTATGAATTTTTAGAAGAAATGAATTGAGAAGAGGACAAAGTTAGGTTCCTATAAGTTTGTCCTTCAACCAGCTCCAAAGGCCAATGAATTCAGAAGGTCTCTCTGAACTAGCAACTTTTTCAGACAAACTTTGCTTTAGACCCATATCAAGGCCTTAGGAGGATTTTCCTCAGCCATGTCTTCTTGTTTTGTCCATAGAAGTCTGGGTTCTGGGACAGACTTCCCTCTCTCCCTCTATCCATCCATCCATTCACAGACCATCAGATTTGTGAATGCACTGCCGATCATAAAATACAAATTCTAGGTCGAGTGCCCAAGACACAAGTTGCCCAAACATGTTTGACTCAGTGTTGCCAGACCCTCATGAGTTTGTCCCTGTTTCAGTTCTTGTCCCCTCTGGGCCAAATTCCTGCTGCTTAAATGTGTTTATGCTACAATCCAAAATATTTGTACTTATCTTTTCTATATGGAATAATTTCACCACAGATAACAGATTTATACTTTGGAGAACTTTAGAAATAAGCACAATTATTCATTAGAGAAGCACCTTAGAATGGAAAGGGCACATAATGATTTGTTTGCTTGTGTTTTTATTGGAATGAGGAAGTTTCCAAAAGAAATTCAGGGTCCAAAATTGCTTCCTTAATCAAGGAAAATAAAAAACATGAAAAACTTAAAACTCCCACTTAGATTCCCACAAATCAGAAGTTAAGCCAAATGGCTTTTTTTTCTTACTAATCCTCCCTTATCCTATGCTCCTCAATTTCCTACTGCCTCTACTCCTCTTTTTGACCCATTTCCCTTACAGCCAGTCAGAAAGTCCCAAAGCTCAGTTACCCCGTGAAGTTAAGCCCCCTTCAGAGTAGGGAAAGACCCTCATGGCAAAAACTTTCCAAAATCAAAATAACACAAAGAGAAATTTAGAAATTCAAATGAGTCATTCCAGCAAAATATACTCTAGGAGTCCCACATCTATATCAATTAGTTTGTACATTAGTGTGAACCTCAAATGCAAAAAACAAAACAAAACAAAACTCAAAACAATTAAAAGGTAGAATGGAAAGATTCTGAGGGTGACTTAAAAGGCCTCAAACTCCAAAAGGAAACCAGGTTTTAGAGCAGATGTACATGTTAAAGATGGTCTTTGAGAGATTATCCCTGAATCCATTCCTCTGAAAACAGACTGGACTCTAATTCAGCCTATAAACAAAGAATTAGTTCATTGGAGACTTTAGGAATAGGCTCTTAAAAACTTTAGACAACATTTAGGAGCAGATTCTGAAGCAGATACATTCCCAACAATCTCTTCACTTTTTGTATATTATCTTTACAACCAGAGATAGGGGGTTTAATACACTAGCCAATTTTTCTAAAAGAAAATCTGTTTTACAAATAGAAAGACCACTTTCTGTACTTGTGAATGGCTGTATTGGAACATAGGGATGTGTGGAAGTGGGAGACATGGTGGAAACTGAGTCTAAAAGGAGGGTGGATAGCCTTGTATGTCATGCTCAGAAGGTGGGATTTCACCATGTAACTGAGTGCAACTTTTAAGAAGTTTAATTTGTAGCTGGGTATAGTGCTATAGCTGTGGTGTGTTTAAGCAGCAAAAAAGTTTCTCTGTGAATAGCAGTAAGGATTGAAAAAGTACAAGACAAGACTCTCAGAGGAAACAGAATCAAAATGACTTAGGAACATTCCCTAGAAATTCAGAATATGACTCTCTTGTATATAAAAACTGCTCTCATATCATCATCCAAGTCAATGGACCCAATATATAACCATTGCATCTGTTTCACAGATCAGAGCTTGACCACATTAACTACTCTTCCAGAAACTTTTGGCAAACTGTTGGCGCTGTAACTAAATTTAAACTTCTAGTAAAAATCTCAAAATTCTCTACCCATTTTGCCTAACAAACTCCATCTACTCATAATGAATATATAATACTATATATCCAAATATCACCAATTTTGACTCCCTCTTCAGTATAACACACTTCATTCTGCCAGGCTAAACTACCATTTGCAATTTCAAAATTACCTTAGCATAACTGCCCTTGTCAAATGCTGTTCATGGTATTTTCTTTATTAAACTGTGTTTTCTCCCATCTCAGTCAAAACTGAATTCACCTCCAAGACTTTTTCCATCCTGCTTCCCTAGGCCTCCTAAAGATAATATATTGCCCCCTTTCTTAGCACTCCTTCATTATTCTAGGGGTACTTATATCATGGGTTGCCTGTCCACTGTGAGTTTTGAAGGGTATAAACACTTCATGTATTTGTATAAACTACAGTGCCTAAAACAATTACCCACAAAGGCTAGTACAAACAGTAAACACCAGTAAATGAATGAGTAAATGGATGGATTTACTGATACCTAATCATTTGTATAAAGTTTTCTTTCTCTCCTTCATTAGATGGTAAGTGATTCTTGGAGCAAATATTTTACTTCCTTTATAATGGCTGCCTCTCAATACATAGTACAATGCTCTCGACACAGTAGGTAATCAATACCTACTGTTGACTGTTGAAGTAAAATAAATTTACAAATATAAACCAGACTTGTTCCTACTAATGGCACTCCCCTTGGTGATTTTTGGAATGCTAAATGATATCACCCCAGGAAAGCTGATGAACAATAAGCTGAATATTCCAAATGAATGCCATATTTTCAGATATAGCACCACTGACTTTTGTCTTTATAGATATTGAAAATTAAGCAAGTTTCAAAAGGGAGAAAATTCTGGCTGGCATTAATGATTCAGTTATTTGTCTCTTTCCCTTTGAGACAAACTACAGCAATGCCATTATATTGAGTTAAAGGAAATTGTACTATGGGAAATGCCATTTTTCAAATTTATCTGGTCTGTAATATGAATCATATGATGCAGGAGTAAAGTATGCATGACTCCTGAAGTGGTTTCCACTAACATAGTTTAAGTCAGTAAATTATTTTTTCGGTTATATTTTTAGAAATTGTTTTCACTTCATCCTCCTATGATTACTTTGACTATGTTAAGCGATGCTATTCTGAACTTGAGCTTTGATGTGATACCTCAAGAGTTATATTAATAAACATATACACATATGTATATGATATGAATATATACCCGATCACATACATGTATATAAATATGTGTGGTAGCAATATATACACACACATACTTGATACAAATAATTACATATCAAGTTTCATTTCAGAGAGCAAACTATAACTCAAAATATGTTGTGATGAACATATAACATGGAAAAATAATTATTAAATATAAGCCCATATTTACTTTTCATTCCATGATTATTTCTGTGGCATGAGTGAAAATTTTGAAACTTTGCAGTAGTTGAGAAACTACTGTAATTTATAAATTGCTAAACATATGGAAAGCACTAATAATATTAGCTATGTGCACAACACTAAAAAATATATTGGTTTACCATTCAAGAGGCTATTTTTCACCAGGAAAACATAAACATCTTAACCCAAAAATGTATGTATATTTGAATTTATTCCTTCAATTTTATAAAGGAATTTTTATTTTTTTAAGACATGATCTTTTTTCAACTTTTTCTATTTGAAATATTAACGTTGATAGAGGAGAGCTCTTTTATTCTGATGAATACAAATAGTTGAACTAATCTAAATAAAGACTATGATATCCTCTACCAAATTAAAATTTTATATATTTCAAATGATAAACTTTTTATAAACTTATTTTTCTACCTCTTTCTTCTTTATTCTTAATCATAAAAAATCCCAAAATTACTTTAGTTTTTCAAATCATATTTTCCAAAATACATATTCTTTTCATGTTCTCATTTTCTACCTCTCTTTTTACTGAAGTGTTAGTCAATGCATCTCATCAGAGAGAGTTGACTGTTTTGTTTGGCAGTAATTCTCCATACCCAAGAATTATGGAAGTAATCACACTCTGAAAGAATGTGTTTCTACTAGCTCTACTACAAAGGGCCTCTGATTCTTATTTACAAGATTTAAATTAATGACTCTTTGCTACACAACAAAAAGCAGTTATCTAGAAACTAATTCATTGCATAATACCCTCACCATCTTCTAGATTTAAAACATTACCAATTCTGGAAATAAACTAAGATGTAGAACAATCAAGGTTTTATTCTTTTCTTTTTAAAATGGGAAACATGGTGTGCCGGTTTGAATGTATTATGTCCCCCAGAAAAAGCCATATTCTCTGATGCAATCTTGTGGGGCAAACAGAATAGTGGAGATTAAGTTGGAACGTTTGAATTAGGCTGTTTGCATGGAGATGCGCCCCACCCAACTGTAGATGATAGGATATTTCCATGGAGGCATGGCCCCACTCATTCAGGGTGGGCCTTGATCAGTGGAGCCATATAAACGTGCTGACTCAAAAGAGGCTGGACGGAGTGCAGCTGGGAGTGACATTTTGAAGAGGAGCAAGTTTGCTAGAGAGGAACGTCCTAGGAGAAAGCCATTTTGAGGCCAGAGGTTTGGAGCAGATGCCAGCTGCCTTCCTAGCTAGCAGAGGTTTTCCGGACGCCATTGGCCATCCTCCGGTGAAGGTACCCGATTGCTGATGTGTTACCTTGGACGCTTTGTGGCCTTAAGACTGTAACTGTGTAGCGAAATAAACCTCCATTTTATAAAAGCCTATCCATCTCTGGTGTTTTGCATTCTGCAGCATTAGCAAACTAGAACACATGGAAAATAGAGATGATCAGAGTTAGGTAGGACTATGCCAAAATAAAAATATAAACTCTGATTTTCAGTCTTTCACTATCAATGCAATGTAGATTGATGATAGGTACATATAAGGGCCTGTCTACATAGGAAGTATACATACTAAGACTACAAGGAAAACATTAGTATTTTGCTTCTTCTCTCTCACCTTCTGTTCTTTATCTTGAGAATTTTTAAAAAGTAGACTTTATGTAGCTTTTTATACTGAAATGATGAATAGTTCTTGCTATAGTTGTAGAGTAAATGACTCACAAAGGAATCAGGGTGTCCAGGGACTATAGTGAGAGAAAGAGAATATGATCATTTAAGTCATATTTCAAAAGGTATGTGATAATTTTGTAAAATTCTAATACACATTTTCTTTTCAGTTTTACTTCTCTACCCAGCTCAGGAGGATATACAGATAAATCTAAATCAATTGATAAGGACAGGTCAATTGTGTAAGCCACATTCAATTTAATAATTCAGGTAGTTACAGATAAGGAACAGAGAATGTATCTTGTTCAAATGGAAGCACTGAGTTTGAACCCAAGTGATTTGGCTTCAGCATTAATATTCTTAACCAATATGATCTACTACATAGAAGAGTTATGATGTATGCTATTATAATGATCACCAAATCTCTTCCAGAAAAGCGCAGGGTACGGTGGAGTGGAGAGAGCAAGAAGTGAGGCAGCAGAAGAAATAGCAGCAAACATTAAAATGATGAATTTGTATAAAATTGGCAAGGAAGATATTGTGGATTTTGAGTCCAACTTTTACAGCGAAAGAGTTGTAAGGAAAATGGAAGGCTGAGAAATTTCTGGTGAGTTTCAGCAGAATAAAATCATTCTGCACAGATGTGGATGTAACTAATGCCACAGAAGCAGTACTCATTTCATTAAATTCCTTGAATTTCCTATCTAAATAATAGAGACTTTCATGGCGTACCATTCATTAACCAGAAACTGGCGTTACCAAACTTAAGCCTCAGGAAAATGAATTCTCTTAACAATTGGAAAACTGAAAGTTTTATATGAAGCCCTACAATTTAGAAAGGAGACAATAAAACATGATAGTATAAACAAAATGAACAATCAAATGGTATTTTGTTTCCTAAACAATAAATTATTACATAACTACTTAATGGACAATTTTTTAAATGAGACTCCTGGGTAAAATTTAATTATGAGACCATTTACATGGAGTCATTTCTGAAAATAGAGAAGAACTATAAAAAATGAGTGATTTTTATTTTGTTTACAATTGGTGAATGTGCTTTTTGTGTTTTTTTTTGTTTTTTTTTTGGAATGACTGGCCTCATAGCATTGCAACATAAGCACAATTCATGACAACATCTTTGGTTTGAGTTTTACTTGCTATACTACTACATACAAACTAGGTTATATAGTAGTATGTAAACATATTTAAGACAGATCTTAAAGTCACCCCATATATTTAGTGTTCTGGGTCACTTTTAACATTATCTGTAAACTGACATCAGTAGTCTCACCATCATTTTAAGATAGTTTGTGCATTTACTGTCAAGGCTTCTGGGCAGAATACAAGTAAAAGAGAAAATTACTCTAAAAATGCTTTAACAAGATGTTATTTTAAGCTTTACAGGTATATATGTCTGTGAATCAGCTCATTTTATTTTATATCCAATTGTCTTTTGGAAAAAAAACTAAACATACTGTTTTTTTTTTTTTTTTTTTTTGATGAAAAAGCATGGAAAAAGAACTTGCTTCAACGCTTTTTCAAAATGTGTTAGATACAGTCAACATAACTGCACAAATCATTTAAAACTTGTAGAAGTTGTACTCTTCAAGTGTTCACATCAATTTTCACAACTAATTAAAATGAAAATAATTGTGTGAAAAAATATACCTAGAAACTGAAATGGTTTACACAGGAGCCATATAATAGTTTAACTTCTATATAAGCTATGAAAATCGGTCTTGCCATAGTTTGCATCATTGACAATTAAGCCATTTTTAATACCAGTTTTGGTTATCAGGAAAAAATTTCAAACACTCAAAAGATGAACAGTCAATCCAGTTAAAAACAAGTTATTTTCAGATGGCTGAATTGTCAAGAAACTAACTTACACATGACCAATATAAGAAAAAATTTATATATCTAGTCTTTAGAGGTTTTAGAAGATTGAGACACTATCTATTTATCTTATACACAATTTTAATATGTTAATTACAATTTATATTTTATAATTGCAATCTAAATGTCCTTATTTTGATGCATATATCAGACACACATACATTTTCTTTTGCCAATACCAACTCATAAGACCAGCCCTATGTATTGCCATTTGTAAATGCTGCTAATTTTATTAGTTTTTTTTTTTTAACTCATGTAGGAAAAACAAATTAGAGTAGAAGATTAGAATATAAAAGGCTATGAAAACCATACATCCTTAATAAATATTAGTTATTGTTATTACTATTTTTTAACTTTCTACATTTTCGCTCATATTCCTCTTGGTTTTGTTAATCACTTAAAATTCATGATTGTCATATTTAAATGGCAATATTCTCTCCCTCTGTAATGAAACAAAAAGTAGATGGACAAATGATAAAGTGGATGATTCTAATATAAAACATTTATTATAACATCTTGATTGAAATTTAACACCAAGAAACCTTCAAAAAACTTCAAATTCAACTCAGTTGTATTTCATGTTTCTGAGAAAAAATGAGGAATTTAGTCAATTGTATATGTGGCTTGATATTAAATATGCTAAATTCCAGTTCTATCTGACAGTAATTTGTGGCATAATAAGCAGATTACCCTTTTACATTATTAGTAAGATATCTGACTTTTCTTTCTTGTATCAATACTGGATGTTGTATAAGAAGTTTTCTTGAGTAAATGAAACAATAAAAAAAAACAAAAAGCAAAACAAAACAAAAAAAACAAAAAACTTGAGGCTGTTACACAATTTCTTAGCTTAAATTCCTATCTAGAGATCCGAGACAATAACTCCATCGTACCATCCAGTGAGTAAACTGGAAAATAATTTATAAACACTTTCTTGGAAGGAAATTTCATTAAATATATAATAAAATATGTAAAAATTACAACTTTTTCAATAAGAGGGTTACAGGCCATTTTAATTTATAATATACACTAAAATCTTCCTATGTTCATTCCTTAGACCCTTACAAGGTAAAAGAGCTGTAAACGCCCTCAACTGCCTGGAAGCCTTCTTGGAATATTAACTCACCTCACTGCAGGATGGTCAGCTCTCACTCAATGCTCAAGAATCAGTCCTGGTTTCCTCATGGTGCTTATTAGGTTGAACCTGCTCCCCAATAGCAAAGTTGTTTTATTTCCTTATTACTATTGGTTATCAATAGGTTATTTTCCAACTGAGTTTTTAAAAATTATCTTAAATGCAGTAAGCTTATTTGCCAAGTATTACTTCTTTTGCATTCCACTAATTACACTCACTACTAAACACCTTGGCATTTCAAGTCTTATAGTCATAATTTAAGATTAGGAATTAGAAATTCTTCTATGATTATCATAAAAGTGTCCTTAGCAGTGATACTTTTATCTGGTAATGATATTGAGATATGTGATAAAAATGTGCTGCATACTTTTTAAAAATTCCCCTCTGCTCATTACAAGGACAAAATAAAATCTTTTGTAATTTATCATAATTCTCATTTCTCAATAAAATGTGTGTATGCAGATGCAATTATATTAAGTTACTTAAGTAATAGATTCTGTGGGAGATTAAGAACATGCTCCCATGGATGCTCATTTACACATAGACCAGGAAAAGAGATGGTTAAAGATAGCTTTGAGAATTAAGTATAATAGTACATAAAATGCTTTTAGCATGGTACCAGGCACATAACAATCAATGAGTATTAATGATTTTTGTGCTATTTTGAAAAATGTATAATTATTACATTAATTAATGTATTAATTAAGGCTTAGTTTCTAACTTTAAACTGAAGGGTTTACAACTGCATAGTAGAAGGGAAATGTTATGTGGGGATTAATATGATTTTCTTTTCCTTCTTTGATCTGACATATTAATCTGATATTACCTTAAATGAGATGCAATCAAGAATATATTGAGCATTGTTTATCTCTTCAAAATAATAATGGCTAATACTTATTTAGTGTTTAGAAAATAAATAAGGTTGGGGGGATGATTTGGGTGTTCCTTTTTCACTATTTTTTTTTATTCTTATTATCACTTTTTCTGGTACAGGGGAAATGTAAAAAAATAGATCAGAGTTATGAATGAACAACTACATGATGGTAATGTGATCAGTTGATTGTATATTTTAGATGACTGTACGGTATATGAATAAATCTTAATAAACAAATAAATAAAAACTTAAAAAAAAAGAAAATATAAGGCACTGTTTTAAGAGCTTTTCACAGCACCTAATCTTCACAACAATCTTGTGAGATAGGCACTATTTATATGTGAAGAGGCTGAGCAACAAAGAGATTCAGTAAACTGTAGTTAGGTATTAGAAGCAGCAAGGCTGTGTTTTGAACTCAGGCAGATGATTCACTATGTTTCCTGCCTATCATTATAATAATAACACTGATAATAGAGAGTTTGAAATTTCACTGTAACAGTTGCGTTATCATCATCCTATCTTGGGCCTGATACTTTGCAGTGAAGGTCCTGCTTTGGCTTTTCTCCAGCCCTGCCACTCCCTTTAAGGACAGGAGTTTGGCAGCCAAGGAAATTTGTCCATGCAGAGCCTGAGCCCACCATCTTCCCCTTTAGATCGCACTTAGGATACCTGGAACCTTGGAATCCCCTGGTAAAATGGCCCAAAGCCTTTCTCCTGAGCCTTTGAGCTTCTTCTGTGGGTCGACTTCTGTGGGCAGACTGGTGTGCTCACCCATAGACTTGAGAGAGAGTCAACAGTTAGGAAGTTAATGGAGCTTGGAAATGTGGACTGGACTGTCCACCTATGTTTACAAAGCCCCTTGTGGCTCTGTGGAGAGATGGGAAGGATGCAGATTAGGGATAGGAGCCTGGAATCAGCTTCTTCCAGACGACATGATTTTGGACCGAATTCTGAGTCAGAAAATTCCAAATTCACAACTGGCTTCTCAGGAGTCATAAGGACACATTTATCAAAGTTGAATGACAGAAGTTTGTTAGATTCCTTTATAACTTACAAACATTGAAACATGCGATATGTGGGCCACTACTTGTATTCCTGTCCTAGACTACACAAATGTTAAGGGGGCCTGGTTTTCATGCATATTTAACATACCATATCTTATACTGGCATTTGATTGTTACTTTGTTTTCTTTATCTACTAGATCAAAGAAAGATTGTTTCTTCTCTGCAGTGGTTATTATCGAAATAACACTTTAGTGGAGAGTATAGCACATAATAGGAACTTAGTTCATTTCTGTTTATTGAATAACTGGTGAACTAAACTTTTAGGGACATTAACGAAATCCTACAGTCTCATTTATCATGAGAACATGCACAGAGTTCAGAGACCATACAAAAAATACATTGCAGAGGACAGGCCACTCTAGGCAGCATACTGAATCCATGTTAGGTAGAATCCCAGATCCTCAATCTTTTGTCATTGCTAACATCCTAATTCTTGTATCTTTTCTGTCCTCAATTTGTGACTGTCTTAAATTTACCTTGGGCCAGTGTTGTGAGTAGAAAAACATGAATGTGAATAATATTTAATCTTAGGAAATTATGAAGATTTAGTTGGTGACCATAAAGAAAATTAAAGTCTTTTATTTTAAAAGCCCTGAAGAATGAAATACTAACCATATTTTAGTTTTCTCAAATACAAGTCCCTCCATATTCTGTTTTCATTAACATCAAATGACCATTCTTTAATTATAAGTCATTACACATTCCTACTGTTCTTTGGCTAAGTATATCACCCCTGATCTTTGATAATGCAAGTTTTAATTGTTCTAATATGATAAAATAATGAAATTTAGATGTTAATTTCCACAGCATTTTGTTTAGTACTCCGTAAGAAGCACTTAGGTCACATTAATTTAGGGTCTACAAATGGAAGGTATGTGGCTGAAATGATGCTAGGCCTGAATGCAAAGAGAACTAACTATAGTTCTTATGAAATTTATATTAAAATTTAAATGAAAAAAAAATTGCAACCCTCTAGAAATTACTGCATGCAGCATGCTTAAAGAGGTCAACGAGAACAACAAATCTTCAATTATTGGAAGTGTGTGTTAAACACCTCTCCCAGACTGAATGTGCTCATTCCTTTATTCATTCATTCAATAAGTATTTACTGAGTGTCCACCACATTTTAGGCATTATGCTACTTTTGGTACATAAAACAAAACTTGAATCCTTACAGAACTTGAAGAGTAGAGGTGTTCTGTGAGAAGAAGATGAAATTAACAAATAAATGCACAAATAATTATATTACATATTATTGACAGATGCTATGAAGGGGACCAATTTTGCTAAGAAAGAAAATAATGAGAGACCTTAATTGTATGGCAGCCCTTATGAGGAAGCAATATTACGGACCTGAAAGATAGGTGGAGAATATTCAGGCAGACAAGTAAAGAGCATTTCTGGCAGAGGGAACAGTAGGTTCTAAGACAAGGGCTCTATATATTGTTTCTACGAAATCATTCACCAGACTGGGTTAGTGCCATGGCCATATTATGGTTTATTAGTCCACAAAAATATTCAAGTAAGTGTTACTGAGTCTGAGTCATCAATATTAGATTACGGGTTCAGATACAGGTGACAGACAGCCATTTGCACATTCCTCAATACTATCACTGAGTCCTTTCTACTAGGGAGTGTGAGATGTGCAAGACATTACTCAGTGATAGGAATGAAGACTGAAGATGTGATCCTTTTTCTTAGTTGCTGGAGTATTAGAATAGCTAGAAGAAAAGAACCAAAATTGTGGAACTGTAACCCATAGTATCCTTTGAAATTTGTTCTATAGCTACTTGTTAAATTATAATTTGAAAGCTATTCACCTTTTTGTATATATGTTAGATTTCACAATAAAGAAATACTTGAAACTATGGTACCATAACTCATAACAACTTTCAAAATTTCCTAATAACTACTTGTTAAATCATACTTTGAAAGATATTATCTTTTTGTATATATTTCACAATAAGGAAATAACTGAAACTGTGGTACACTAACCCATAATATTCTTTGAAATTTGCTAACTACTTGTTAAATTGCACTTGGGAAGTTATCACTTCTATGTATATGTTATATTCTACAATTTTTAAAAAAATGATTAAAAAAAAAGAGTGAATAACAGGAGAAAGAGAAGGTATACAAACAAATGAGTGTCAAAGAGAAGGAAAGTGTGGGATAGCAGCTTGAGTAGAAGCAAAACCAGAAGAAGGCTCACTTATATTTTTAGTATTGGGCCAGGTTGTATATGTTTGAAGCCAAAAGAAAGAAGGCTATAGAAGTGGAGAGACTGGAGATACCAGAGAGACAGAAAACTCTGAGGGTTGGAGGTCCTAAAACAGAGAAGAATGATGTGAACAAAAGCAGATGTAGAAAGAAGTTTTGAAAAGGAACAGAGGCACTTCCTCTTTTGAGACAAAAGGGGGAAGAAAAAGAAAGAAAGAAAGAAAGAAATATGTTAATATGAAGGTAAATTTTGAAATAATGAAAAAAGAAGTTCATGGAGTTGGTTCCTGATGGTAAATATCTACCCAGTGAAGTATAAAGCAGCACACTGAAGCATCAAGGCCAGGGCAGGTTCATGTCTTACTCAGCTCTGTGTTCTTGTTGAATAAATGGAAACAATTCTAGATTTGAGGAGAGTAGTTCAAGTTAAAACAAAGTTACATTTTTTATCTGTATAGATTTGATTTAGCTTCTCCCATGTTTTGCTGCTGCTGTTGCTTCTCTTTCTCCTACCCACCCCCCTTCTACTCCTGTTGCTGCTGCTACTTCTTTTCCTTCTTCATCTTCTTCCCGTTCTTCTTTATCTTCTTCCCATTGTTTTGTTATTATTATTATTGCTGCTGTCATTATTATCTTGAAGGGCATTAATTATATTTTTTTACAGTTTTTAAAATTTTATTTTATAGAAAACCCTAATATTGTGACCAAAGAAATGTTAATGTTAAATACTTCAGATTTCTGGTGGCTCTTTTTTCTTTTGCCATAAAAGGTGGTTAAAACCTTACACAATTTTGCAATTTAGTATCCCTATATATGCATCAGTCAAACCATTTAAATAATGGATATTTTGAGACTTTGCTCTATGCATAAAATGTTCAGACTAAACTTGATACACTGTTAATATTTAAAAATGTGTTTGAGCCATCCAAATATCACCTTGTCTTCTAAATACTAAACAGCAAATAGGCCTAGCCTGATTTGAATTGTACTCATTTTTTACTTTCATTTTTACATGAACACTTAATATTTATTTAATTTCTCTTTTCTTTGAAATTTTATGGTTTCAAGCTTTTAAGACTTAAAAGCAAATGCAAAGACATAAAGAAATGCAAGGAGCTGATAAACATAAAGCCTAAAATAATGTGCACCAAATAATAGCAAATATCAGTATTATGCTAATCAGGCAGATGCAATATTTATCTTACATCTTATATAATGCCTTTAATATACAGAATTATTTTTATGAAGAACTTTAGTATAGGAGTTTTGCCATAACTAATAATTTAAGTTATGTGTTCAGTCTTTGAGAGTTTTTAAGTATAATATTTGGATTAAAAAAAGATAAAGAAACAAATAAAATGGTTGTGATTCTAGTCATTATTTTTTTCTTAATTTTCTCTCAAAACTTTCATGTTTTTTTGTCACTTTATCATATTTTGACATTTTCTCCAGCATTTCCACCCATCTAAGTGGCACCTTGGTAATGGTGTCCCCAAGTGCCAAATTCCTATCCCTCTGCCACGGAGCAGATTATCTACTAAATGATTTTTTTTATCAGATTGTTTTTGTGCCTTGTGAAACACCCCACCCTAACCTCCTATCATCCAATAATTCATTGCCTAAAATTACTGAACAAATGTAGATAGATACATGAACCTTGTTTGAGGTTTTAATTCTTTTTCTTAGTACTCCAAGATGCTACACATTTCTTGAGCATCAAAAATCTTTGAAGTTCTTTCATAGACGTTTAGGAATGCTAAGAACATTCCTTTAAAATGTTTAATAGGATACTGCTGATTGCTTCAGGTTGCCTGTTTCTCCACACAAGGACCACAGAAGCTAATGCAACAATGTTTCTGTTTTTTTTTTTTTCTGCTTTTGAATTACTGCTCAGCAGAATTAAACACATTCATTAGTTCTTTCCCTTGTTTAGTAACCGACCACCATTCTGTAAAATCACTGGGACGTATGCGACTCCAGCTAGTGGCTTTGTGTTAGACACCTGCAAGCTCTCTATTATTCCCTGATATCAAAAGGAAGTCTTGGTCTTCCATTTCATTCTTACTTTTAGTGTTTTCTACTAAGGGAAAAAAAAATAATACAATAAACAGCAGAATGACTTTTCTAAGTTTGTCTAGTGATGGAAACAATAAAAAAAAAACGGGGATCCTTTACACAGTTCAATATTTCCTACTGATTACACAGAGCTCTTATTCAGAGAATTGGTTTAAAAAAATGGTATATCAATGTACAGAAGAGAGAAGAAAAAAGAATAAAGGAGGGAAGAGCATGTCCCCAGACTCAAATATAGTCAGTGATTGGAAAAGCTGGGGAATGTCTTTAGCTTTGTTGAAAACTGCATCATCTAGGATTTTCCTTCCTTTCTTTGTTCTCCTAAAACACATTTACTATTTTTTTATTACTGATGTTTCTATATGAATATGACTGACTTGATGAAACCTATTTTTAATCCAGTTTTCAAAATATACATCATAATGGGAAAAATATGATTTTTAAGAACTCAATAACCATGCTTGATTTTGAACTAGACCCCAAGAGAGTTAACTGAAAAAGACTATTTTAAATTGAAAAGATACTTGAAATGTCTTTTTAGTTTTCAATTAATTATTTACTCATCCTATGATCACTTTGGTATCTGATAAAGAAATATGACATTTTACCCAGTTGTTAATAACTGACAATAAAAATTAAAGTTATGATTTGCTTTAGTTACAGATGGAACAATTTACTTATCAATGCTGCTTGTGATTTAGTGTAATCTGTGCTGAAATCCAATCATAATGTATGACATGTCATCTTTTATAAACTTTTCCTATATGTTTCTTCTATAATATATAACTGTCTTGTTTTTTAAATAAGTTTTGGTTTTGTGAAAACACTGAACATTACAAATAATGTATAAAATGAAAAATATTTGCCCATGTTTCAGCAGTGCTTAGATAAATTTTGGGCTACTATTTTGATGTAACAAGCAATGTTACAGGCTTTTTAACCTAGAATGTAGATGTAGCAAAATGCAGTAAGAAATGGGTTAAATTAAAATAAAAATTTCACAATTTCTTCAAGAAAGAGCATGATTGGTTTCTTTATTAGAATTGTGTAAAGACAATTTGGACAAATAATTAGATTTAGTGATGTTGTCAGATCAAGGAGAAGACCCAAACCTATGGGCTCACTACGTGCTATGCTATACTAATGATGTTTGTTTCATATGCAGTGTTTCTCTATGTTGACATCTTTAGAGCATTATGTAATTTAGAGCATTATGTTTGGACAAAGGGCCAATATAATTAAATAAACATTTTGGTGTTTATGATATGCAAAGTATTTTGTATAAAGATCAAAACACATTCTTTCCTGAAGATCTTGCAATTTCTTGGTGAGAAAAGTAATTTCTACCTGGAGATATAAGGAAGGATTATTTTTGGCAGATGAAATAATGTGAGAAAATGCACAGACCTGGGAAATTTAATGATAAGTTTTGGTAGTAGTGAGGCTCAATCTAAAATGTGTGCATTGATGTAGAAAAATCTAGAAAGGGCTCCAAAAGGGCAGTTATGAAGCTTCTTAATGACATACTGCAGAATCTGAAATGTGTCCTTCAAACAGTAGAAACTGTTAAAGCTTTTAGAGCAAAGAAATGACCTGACAAGACTGTGTCTTTGGAAAATTATTCAAACAGAATTATTGGACATGTTAGAGAAAGTAGTGAGATAAAAGCCCAGAGATTCATTCCAGGAAAAGAATAACCAACCAGTGTTGGGTGGTTGCGATTTGGAAGACTGAGTGGAGAAAGGCAGGGCTCATTTGTCCAGATTTCTGCACCTGAAGTCTTCTGCTCTACTTAGGTAAAACTGTCTTTTCTTCATTGTGTCTCCAATGGATCTTATGCATGTGTTGGACAGAGAGAAAGGAAGACAATGCAATTTTTTCAAATACTTCTGCCGTTTCACAGATGTGAATTTTATTTTCTAGAAAATTTGGCAATGCCTCAAATCATTTTTAATCGACTTATCATTGCTATTTTTTTCTTGGTTTCTGTTAATATATAATGAGAGCAGGGAAAAGATAAAAATAAAATAGAGCTAAACTGAGAAATGGACAGTAGAAAATGTTTTACAGATATATAAAAAGTTGTTCACAATATTAAACATAAATCTACCTATGTTATTATTTAAGTAACATATAAGTTAACATAATATAATATGTTACTATGTAAGCAATAACAATTACTTATTGAAACAAAAATAAGACATCATTTTATATCTATTCAGATGGGCACAGAACAAAAGTTTGGTAATAGACTGTGTTGGCTACAGAATGGAGAGACAGGCATTCTATTACACTGTTAGAAGGAGTGTTAATTATTACCATCCCTATGGAGGGCAATTTGGCAGCATAAACTAAAATTTTAAATGCACATTCTCACTGACTGAGCAATTCTATTTCTAGATCAACTCACACTTATGTGAAAAAACAAAAGAATCTTCATATATTTATTGCTATTAGCATATGAAAAATACATGGATAATTGTATAAGTAGGGATCTATTTAAATAAATACTTGTTCCTTCCTTATCATGGAATACTCTGCAGTGTTAAAAGAAAAGTAAATATCTGTTTTTATTGTTAGGTAGATATCCAAAAATTACATTAAGAATAAAAAAGGCACAACATTTTCTGGAAGACGACATGTACAAACCCCATCAGTGATGTCTACTCCAGGTGGAACTAGGAGACTATTACAGGGCAGATATACACCTTTCATCACATTCTTTTTATACTTCGTATTGTCACTTCCATAATAATAGCATAAAAAAGAGATGAGAACAACAGTGATGTTCAATCAAGATTCTTACTTGTGAGAGCTGCTTTATCATGTGGTTTCCAGGCTTAAAATACATCCAGTAGAGCAGATCATCTGTGCTCTAACCAAAAGTACCTGATGATCACATGTGAAGTCATTCTTTGAAAAGATCCCACTCTTAACATATGGGGTTTGGAAAAAAAATTATAATTATTATTTTTTTATCACTGCAAAGATGTTCCTCTACAAAATAAAGGCTTTTAAAATCAATCCTTAAAACTATGTCTGTATTTGTCTCTATTGTTTTTACTTAGGCAAACTGGATTAATAAGATATATCTATTTATATTTGAGTTTTCTTTTTTCCTTATGAGAAAATTTGAATTCCTCTAGATGTTTGAAATAGAAGGATACAAGTAACTAACGTAGAATAGTTTCTTCAGATAAAAAGGAAATTTATCTGAGATAAACAATTTACATAAACGTTAGCTAAAGGCAAACTAATGAAACACAGATTAACGTTTAGAAAAGGTGGTTAATTTAAAGAATAAATCAAGAGAATTGTCTTAACTCTTCAATATCTATTAAGTTTCTGCTATGTAGGAGATAACGGATCATACAGAATTTCTAAACAGAAGTAATAGGAATGAGAAATGAGACACTAAGTCATTTTCTTTCTTCTAACTTAATATTTACTCAATCAACTATTTGATATTTTTGAATTGATGGCATTTCAACATTCATCCTGGAAAAGTTTGCCACATATTTATATCTTATAAGACAAATACATGAAGAAATGACAAAGACACCTTTATTTCAGGTGAAATGTCAACTACATACAGGCATTTTTTCTTAAGTAGCTCATGATATGAATACATTTAATCACTTTATCAAAACTGCTTTCTATTGGCTCCCTCTCCTGTCTGCTTTGTGGCTTTCTTTACCTTTCCTTTGTCATCTGAAGACCCAGTATAATCATGTTACATTTTTTTGAAAGAGACTATTTGTGAGATGTATTTCTCCTATTTCATTCTACTATATTAAATCTCCTACAACAGTAGAAAAATCAGTAAACATTTGCAGTAGAGGTTGATTGGTGGTACAAATCCAATGGATATAATATTTAAAGTGGTACATGATTACCTGACAAATCATGAAACACATTCATTTTGTACCAACTGTTATAGCCAAGGTAGTCAAGCAAAAAAACTAACAGAGTAATATATCCAAATAACTCTTTATAGAAAAACATCTGCAGAAATTTTGCAAACTGATATTAAATCTTGTTTTGTTCTAAAATCCAACGACAATTCACAATTTAAAATATTTTTTAATGAATTAACATTACACATTATATTTACAACAAAAGTCTCTTTCACAAGATAACTTTATTTGTCATGGTGGTAAAGCATATAATAAAAGTGAAAGAAGAAAATAACTGGAAGAAATTATTATTTTCAAATGAATACAGTCTATACCATTTTGCTGTTACACAGGATTCAAAAATGATGTTTGAAAGATCTTATTCTATTACCAAATACAATCTATACTCTAAATGATTTTGTAAAGGGGCAATAAAGACTTCCTTTTTCAGGCAATGGCAACAAAAACAAACAAACAAAATAACAAAGACCCAAAAAGAACCAAAAAAAGGCAATCTCTTTCACCATGTGCAGGTAAAATTAAAACCAAGAAAAGATATGTGTCACTATAAGCAAAGTGTATTTGAATATACAGATTGTGCCAAGAAAAGAAGAGACTTTTTTCATATTTTCAATCTGGAGTTCCCATACCCATGTATGAGTACACAAAATTCAAATGCTTTTTCTGCCATGAAATATATCTTGAACCTAAAAATTAAAAAAAAAGGGGGTTTTGCAAGCATCACATCTATATCTAAAAGAATGAAGAAAATAATTTTGTTTCCTTGCTACAAAGAGAAAGAACTATGAGGTAGTCATTAATACTATCCTTTTTACAGAGGAAGAAACAGAAGCTCAGAAAGATTATTGCTCAGAGAAACACATGGGGAAGCCTTTAAATCAGGATGACAAATCCTAACTCTAACAAATCCTTACAAATCCTAACTCTTAATACCCATGTGCCATGGATATGGTCTCCTCTCTCATCTCAGTTTGGTGGAGTCCATCCTAGACACAGCTGTCAACCCATGAAACTGTTTCTTTCAATTTTCCTTTTCATCAAAACCTTATTACTTAATCTCACACCTACTAGAATGCCCACTGTTAAATGGGAAACTACAAGTGTTGAAGAGGATGTGGAGAAATTAGAACACTTATTCACTACTGTTGGGAATGAAAAATGGTACAGCCGCTGTGAAGGATGGTTTGGCGGTTCCTCAGGAAGCTCAGTATAGAGTTGCCTGTGACCCAGCAATCCACTGCGGGGGATATACTCAGAAGATCTGAAAGTAGGGACACAAACAGACATTTGCACACTGAGACTCATAGTGGCATTTTTCACAATTGCCAAAAGATGGAAACAACCCAAGTGTCCATCAACAGATGAGTGGATAAACAAAATGTGTTATATACATACAATGGAATATTCTTCGGCAGTAAGAAAGAATGAAGTTCTGAAGCACGCGACAACACTGATGAACCTTGAGGACATTATGTTAAGTGAAATAAGTCAGACACAAAAGGACAATTATTGTATGAGCTCACTGATTTGAACTAATTATAATAGGAAACTCATTGACATAAAATACATAATATAGGTTTCCAGGATATAGAATGAGGCTAAAGAATGGGGGTTGGTCGCTTAATACGTGCAGAATGTTTAATGAGGTTGAAACTAAACATTTGGAAATGGACAGAGGTGATGGTAGTATGTTACTGTGAGAATAATTAACAGTGCTTAATGGTGTGTGCGTGTGGTGGAAAGGGGAAGTTCAGCATCATGTATGTCACCAGAAGGAAAGTGAATCTTGTGGTGGACAATGTCCATAATTAACTGTATAAATATAAAAATGTTCTTTCATGAATTAGAACAAATGTATGACCTTAATATAAGGAGTTTATAATAGAGGGGTATATGGGGAAAAAATGTACCTATTGCAAACTATGGACTACAGTTAATATTTTAATACTTTTCATCAACAATAACAAATGTACTATACCACAGTAATGGGGGAGATAAGGAGTATGGGAGGATTTAGGTTTCCTTTTTTATTTTTATTTCTTTTCTGGAGCAATGAAAATGCTCTAAAATTGATCACGGGGTTGTATGCACAACTATGTAATGCTAATGTGAGCCAGTGATTGCATACAAATGGTTTGTATGGTGTCTGAAAATATCTCAATAAAAATGCATCAAAAAAAACAACACAACTTATTCACAAGTCAGCAAATTACAGTGGATCTAAATTTGAAAAATTCTTTAAGTTCACTGATTTTTAACACTTTTCCCTGAGAGATGAATAAACTGAAGGAGAGAAGGAAAATGATTTTTCCAAGTCATGGTAAGGCAGAAAACTAGGACTGAATTGTCAGTCTCCTGGTTCCAAGCCTGAGTTTTCTTTCACCCTTATTTTAAATAGCCTCTTGCTTTTGAACAAAATCCCAATTCTTCAGTTTGTCTCTCAAAATCTTCCAAATTTCCTCATTTTACATATTATAACTTCTGTCTTCGAATTATTAAGAGTTCCTTCTTTACATTAATCCATTTTCCTACTTTCTTCTACATATCTAGATCTTTTCTGCCTTCCTTTCCTTCCATTGAAAAGGAATCTTTGAAAATCCATAAATAAAACTTCCTTCAAGTCCTGTTGCTTCTCACTTTGTCTAAGAAGTCAGATTAGTCCATCCTCCAAATAACTGCTTGTGCTTCCAAGATTCTCAGAATAAATTTCTTATTAAATTTTGTCCTGATTGATGGACAATTTTCCACCTCTGCATCGTTAGGGAGTAAATCTCTTACTTCTTTAAGATATCCAAAAGCAAGTAGTTCCACAACTAGGTTTGCATACCTATCCAGGTAAATGAATTTTTTTCTCACATCTTATTTTTGATATTTCTAACACTGTTATTTTTCTCATGATAAAGTATCTGATTTTTCTTTTATATTACCATAATTGCACGAGAGTTTTACTCCCATTTTGTATGTAAAGAAACTGAGGCACAGAAAGGTACCTAAATAATGTCTAAATTATGAGATATAAAAAAAACCAGAGCATTCATTTAAGGTGGTCAGGTGGATGAATCTTAGAGCCAAAGTCACTTAAAAATAACTTAGCCACTGGCAAGTAAACGCAACAATTAGACAGCCAACACTACCATGAAATAGTCCAAGCTGGAAAAGAATCAGTAGGAGGAAAATAACAGAAGTCTCCAGAAGGAGAAATACTGAACAGGTACATCTTAGCTGTCTATAACTCTATCACTGCACATTTCACTTTGAATTACACACACTCTATGTGCGATTTCCTCCATCAGGCCATGAGCTACTCATTCCCCTTTATTTTCTTGCTTAGTACTTCAACCACCATGGTAGTCTATTTGAGTGAAAGAAGTAATATATGACTAGCTTTAAATGTGAAAGAGATTACTTTTTATTAATTTTAGTCTTGAAGATTTAAGGTACATACTAAAAATATCACATTAAAGAACAGAAAAACAAATATAGTTATACATTTATAACAGTTAATATGGTAAATTTTCATAAAACTAATTCTGGGTCATTTTAACTTAAAACTCAAGTAGCCATTCTTTCCTATTTAGATTATTGTTCTTTGAAAATATTGAAGAATTCAGCCAGTGATTTAAAGACCTTTTACTCAGTGGGACTGGAGAATCCATTTTACATTTTCTACTAGATATTTGCACATTTTTGACTTAATGCTTACAGTGGAAAAGACCTCAGGTTACACATTGATCTTCTTTAGCTACAGTCTTTTACCTCATCTATAACTATCCTTGAATGGTCACCTTTAAATATTTAGTACATTAAGGGAAAGAGAGCTTTAAAATTTGAATCCATCCCACAAAACAAAAAGAATCCTTGTCATAATTTGATAATTGAAGCTTTGAGAGAAGACATCCATAAAAATAACTTTGTTCGATAAACTCCAGCAATATAGAAAGCAACTTCCCCGAGTTGGGCTATGGCTGTTTTATGGTTTGTTAAGTTTAGGTCTGCAGATCCTTCAATTATCTTTCCATGTGATGCAATCTCAAAGAATGGATTTGAGTCTTAAATGAACTGTTAGGCTGAAAAACACATATACGAGTTAATTATTTTAATAAACTTATTCTGTACATTTGTCACGTTATTCAATTATGAAATAAATTGAACTTTGTATTTTGTGACTAAAAAACTTTTAATATATGAATTCATTCTAAAATGTATGCTACATTATTAAAATTAAGCATAAGGGAGCTTTGGTTCAGAAAAAATGATGACTAAATCCTATTACAGAATCAAATTTATTCTCTATCAACTTCCTTTAGTATTGTAACAGTAAAACTCTCATTTATATACAAATTGATCTCTTCAAATTTGAAGACTCAATGTATTGGTGCATATTTCTAGAGACTTATTTTATTCTTTGTTATCAAATGTACTAAAATTCTTATTTACCTAAAGAAGCTTACAATATAATTTTGAGCCAATATATTGGAATATTTTCTCACCCACTTTTTTGAAGTTGAGTTTCTATTTCATTTCATGCCCCATTAAACATTTATTCCTGAAACAGAACTGCTAATCTGGAAAAAAAAAGTATTAATCAAGGAAATGGATGGTGCCTTAAATATATAGTATAAAGTGAAAAAGGATCACTCACGTTCCTTTTCCTATTTGATTGTGATACTCCAAAAGATTCTTAGGTTTCCTAACTGAAACTTAGTTTAAAAACTTTAAACTTTTTTTATTCCATTTAGCTATTGAGTACACACTAAGTTCATCATGAAAATTTTCATTTTCACATCAGTTAAATTTTCTGGACTTGCAGTTCTTGGTATAAAAGGATTTGGGAGACAGCTCTTTTCTCTGTATTAATATAATTGGATTCTAAATTTGTAATCTTAAAGGACAAAGTTTTACTGATATTCAATCATTAACATAAAAATGGTAACAAGGGAATTACATAAAATTTCTTAATTTTTATTTTAAAAAATATAAAAATATTTTCATAGTAAAAAAGGGTATATACTACAAAAAAGCTCTGAACTAGAAATTTAAAAAAACAATGTTCAAATTCTTTCTTTTTCTTTATGTACAATCTTGAACACATCACTTTACCACTTTGCATCTTGGTTTATTAGTCTTTATATAAATATGTGAAAACAGGAGATATGTAAGGCTCCTTTCAGCACTAAATGGTTTTATTCTATTACTTTTTTCAATGCCCTCATAATTCATTTATTATCAATAACTCATGAAATTTGTGCTGACTATTAATGAGATAGTTATTTTAGCATCAGGAATTCTCATTCACTAGCTCACACAGTGCTATCAGGATAACCACATTAAAAGAGGCAGAAGAGAGTGTTCACTTAAATTATGAAACTTAAGATTTCAAATCTATTATAAATGCTGTAAATTTGAAGTTCTTATCATTGAAAATACTCAAAACTGGAAAAATCAATTGTCATTAACAAACCTGTTTCATTAATTTTGCAACATGGGAGCCAAGATCAAGTTAGTCTATATCTTTTAGAGAAGACTATGAAGAGGAAAATCCCAAAATAAAACCTAACATATTAAAATAAGACTTTACATAATTTTCTCAGAAACATTTTTGGGCACTTAAGTTTGTTCAAGTGCCCAGGAAACCTTCTGATTAAATTTAATGAATGTGGAATGCCAATTAAATTCTTTAAAAATCCCTTCTAGAAAACTAAAATTCTTTTAAAAATATCTACTGTCACTCACCTGTCTCTTCCAATTAGTCCTCATTTTAATCATTAGGGATTTATTTTTGTACTTTTTATATGCTAAGTAGAATGGTGTCTCAGCAAACATTGCATCACTGAAATGTAAATTATTGTATAAAATAAAGATGTAACTTTATATACTTAAAAGTTAATGTTTCACCAGATCAATATACCATTTCTCTGCTATTTGTCTCATAAATAAAAACTCCTGCAACTAATGAAATATTTGGGAAAATACATGAAAAGATCTGGTTAAGGATCTAGACACATTATTACTATTGTTATCCTATTATAATATTTCCCTCAATAAAATGCCTTAGTTTGTTGTTTGTTTGTTTGTTTGTTTTTGCCTCATGGTAATGTTTTGGCCAGTATTATAGCTATCAAAAAGAAGAGAATTTCAGTCTACTACTTATTACCTAGTGATCAGCAAAATTCCTCTTCCTAAGCTTCCCATGCTGTTACTCTTGAATCTTATTGGAAGATGAGACTATTTCTTTCCTCATTATTTAACACCTATAAGAATGATACGGAGTAGATTCCTACTCCCCTCAAAATGTTTATGTATATAGTTATACTTTTCCAGTCAGCAGTCACAAAAGAGAGTTTTTGGTCACTCAGATAAATGAAATGCTTTCATTTTTCTTTTTGCCCCAAACACAATTGCTTAAAATTGGGATAATTTTCATAATTTCAATAATTGGGATAGCTATAACGATATGCCTGGTGGAAAGCACATACGAAAGCATTACTTCCTTGCTTTCAAAGAAAATTTCAACTTTTTTGGTCTTTGCAAATGAGTATATGAAATATTTAGAACCATAACTGACATAAGAGGAAATGTGCAAGTCTTGTCAGACCTGGTAGTGAAGTGCATTTGTTAAAAAATAAATAAAAAATAGGATCCACAAGGAAGCAAGTTATTTAGTTCATTGTGGCTTTCTAAGGTGCTGCTGAGAAGAATAGGAAAATACATAAAGTTTGCACTTGTATTGTTAAATGCACCTAATGAAACATTTTTGGAACTTTAAAAAAGGATAGTGCTTAAGAAGGAATTTCTGCTTAAGAAACACATGGGAAAAGAATGAGCATCATTTTTAGCGTGTCACAACTGATAAACCTCACTGTATTGTACATTAGATGAAAAAATGGTGGATTCATTGGTTTTTTGATTTCCATAAAACAGACAGAATTTTTATTTGGTTTTTGGAAGTAACACATGGGTTATTTCTAGAGTCCCATTTCCTTGCACTGGAGAAAATTGGAACTTCCATATTTTGATTTGGGTTTAAGTTTTATTAACTGATGTTTAAAGCGGCTATAATGTAAAAATTATAAGATGCAATACTCTGGAATGATATGGATAACAATGTTCCACATTTAGCTTATGCAAATATTTTTTGTGGGTAGGACATAAACACACTTAAATACATGGTCTTACTATGTCAAGGTCCAGGGATATAATTTAGTGCTGCAAAATAACAGATATAATAATTTAATTGTAAAACCATATCTTTTTAAAAAGTAAATATATAATAAAGCCATTAAAAATTCTTCTTTCCACTGGATCAAAGAATACTACCAAATTTGTTTTCATTTTAATGAAAATAATTAACTAAAAAAATAATCATCCAAGTGTTTGGAAAAAATGTAAACTAATATATTCCATTTATCAGAATTATTCAAATATGATATTGAATATTCAAAACTCATAAAAGAAGAAAAATTCATTGAAAAGATGGATAGCGAGATACAGCAATGTTTGTAAGAGATTTTAATACTAAATCTTAAGTGTTAAGGAGTTTTAAACATTTCATTATTTTTTAAAATGTACCTGTCCCTAATGTAGAATTTTGATCACAAATGCTCAGAAAATAGACCTCTGCAGGGATTCTACTGCTTTGAGCTTCCGACCAGCCTCTTTCCTGCTATAAAGTGCTAAGAAGTTCATGTAACATATTAGCAAAGCCTTATAACACTCTTAAAGAGCACTCTTAAAGAAATTATCTTGCCGGAAACACTTAACTCTTTTTGTTTAATATTTGTATCTTCAGCAAAAAGAAAGAAATGTATAAATCTGAACTCTTGAAGTCATAATTTGCCAGGACCAAATTATACAAGTGTATGGACCTATTTACATGAAGAGAAATGAACTTTGGATTCAGCAGATCACAGTATGTTAAACTCTCAGCCTCATAAAATTCTGTCAGTTTTTGATGGATTAGAGGGGTACTAAGTTCTGCTATAAAACTTTGTTGCCAGTTAACCTTAAATATAGTCAAGCAATATTTACACCATTAAAGCTGTCTAGAAAAATTTTCATCCTCTTAAATTCACAAAAATAAACATTTTGTTTTATCTAGCAGAAGTAAGATAAACTCCAAAATTACTTGGCCAGCAAAGCATACCCTTAATTCCTTCATGCAGAGAGCCCTCTTCCCTTTACTGACACCCTCTGGTTTTTACTGCTAAGTCAGCTTTACTTTCAAACGGCGTACTCTGTACCTTGACTCTAAAGGTGGGGAATGCTTTCTAAACCATTAAGCAAACAGACATTTAAATAAATATATATTTGTCAAACCTGGTACATTTCTAATAGATAGTTTACTTAATTGGAAACATGAATTTAAAGTAAAATTTCAAGAGCAACTAATTTGTAATGATTCTTAAATGAACATACCCTATATTTATGTTCTTGGTTTGATTTTAGTTAGGCTTCCTAACTTAATAAGGATGTTAAACCACCTAACAGTTGAAATATTATTCACCTTGGCAATGGTCAGCTATTTCAATCAAACATTAAAGTATCCCACAATGTAGCTTTTCAGAATCTATTTCCAAAAGCAACCTGAGTGCATGTGCCTTGCAACTTATAAACAAAATCTGGCATTTAGTTAATCACAATAGTGGGGGTGTTCTTTTTTATAACTTTTAATAATTCTAACTTTCTATCCAGTTAGTTGCCTATAAAAATCAAAGAAAAATGAAAATCAGCAGTTTTTCTACTCAACTTCTCAGTTTTCAGAAGTTTTAAATAAAAACAATTTAATGGCTTCTTCCAGCCCCCAGCACAAAAACAATGGCACTAATATTGTAATATACATTTCACGACCTCCTTTTTTCAAAAGTGCTTTAAGTATTCTCACCACACTTCAGCTAAGTTACTTTCTGAATTCTGTTTTTTTTAACATTGCATTTTCTTTTTAACCTTTAACTTTGTGTCCTTGACTAGATTTGGTGGTCTTTGTATTTAACATTTTATTTTGTAATCGTTTGTTTTATTTGCCATATTCTTACATAGTCATATTGTTTTTTTTCTATTTGAATCAGAGCAAACATATACCTGTCCAGTTTGAGATTCAATATAGAGGTCCACACAGAACTTTTAAAAAGAATGATTTGAACATGAAATAAGAAATTATGCAAAGAAACGTGTAAGTTACTTAAAATTGACTATAGGTACTTCGAAAAAGTAGTGACCTAATCATTACTAATTCCTTTATATTCAGGGTGACAATAATCATGATGAATTCCTCTATGTTTGCTATGATGGTCATAAGTACATCTGTAACTCTTCCGTAATTGAATAGCAATCAATTTTACTTCCTCTACTAATTTTAAAATTTGACCCAATATTTATTTTCTGTATTTTTTAATGCCGGTAACTCAATAAACATCTACTTTTTTCATCATTATTTCCAGAGTTAAAATTGAGAATATGAACTATGGTATCTCTAAATACTTTTCCTTTAAAAAAATAATAATAAGCAACAAATAGATGAATTGAATGTAGGCAAAGCATTGCACAAACAACAGTTTAAAAGTTTTTTTTGCTTCCAAATCAGCATTTAACTTGCAAAATGAACTGTATTTTTTATGCTAGAAGAGTTGTAAAATTTAAAAACAAAATATTTGTAAAACATTTAATGGATTCTTATTCTTTCCAAAATAAAATTAGTTAAATCTTAATTTTTTTAGGTTGTCAGAATAATTCTTGATTTATCACACACCATGTTCATATAAGTGCACATTAACATTCTCTACCACTTGTCCCAATAAAAATCAAAGATATCTGAACATATTTCTATATCCTTTTTTTTTAATCTATCACATTCCTATACATCATTCAGAAAAAAGCTCAGTACAATACAAGACATTATTTTCCTCAGTTTCTCCAACTTCGTAGAATTCCACTTATAGAGAACATACCTACTGAATTTGAACAAGTTTTTGCACTGCCAGATGCACACAGAATTTTGGGGTCAATTTTCAAACATATGTTGCTCAATCATAAGGCATACATCCAGGACCTGAGAGCAGCATCCTGTCTTCTGAACATTTAGTTTCTTTTGTAGAAAAATTCTTACCCTCTCCTGACATTTATCACCTCACAGTTTAGTTATGGAAACTGTTTATTCTTATTTTTGGCTACATTATGAGATGCACAATTGGGTTTTATTTACTCTTGCTTCAACTTTTCTGGCATAAAATCCCATTAAAAAAAATCTCAGCAGAGAAAAATAGCATGTTAAAAAAAAAGAAAAAGTAAAAGCTGTATCAGAGTTTTTGCATTCTGGCAACATGGCAAGAAAGGATGGGTTTGTAGCAGCCAATTTGTCAAAAAATCGTAAGTGGCTGGGAGACAAAGTGCACAATCATGGAAAGCAGTCACTGGCAAAGGAACGTCAGCCACTTACCAGTGAAATGCCAGACTCCCCTGTCCTTCCTCTGTGACTCTCAATTCCAGTCTCCCATCCTCCTGCCAGTCGACACAGTTCAAATGGAGCAATTCCTTAGGTCCTTCTCCGCCTGTGGCAGAAGAGAATTGCAGAGTTTGTAATCATTCAGAGGAAATCCTCCAGCTTTTCCTGCCTCTCCCTGAAGAGGGGACCCACGTAACGCATCCTTTCCGCCCGGTGCTTTAATGGCACTTTGGCTGCTGCCTGCTCGCAGTTACGCTCCCCTACTCGGTAGTTGGTTATATTGGGAAGTAGGTGCGGCGCCTCCTCCGGCTGGTGTGTTTGGGGCGCGAGTGTTTTCCTCCAATGCGTCCGCGCGCCCCGCGCCTCTGACTGGCTGTGTCCTATCTGAGCGGTCCCTCGCCCCACCCCGCTCGCTCGCGCTGTCGCCGTCGCCCAAACCCAGCGCCTCACTGCCTCTCACTGAAAAGGTTAATTTAGCATATCCCCGGGCTTAAAGGACCGTTTGCCTCAAGAAGGGTTTTGTATGTTTCTCTCCTCGTCTCACTAGTCAACTGGCATTTCCCTCCTCTCCTAAGTATGAAGGGTTTCCCCCTTCTGCAGACCTCTGCTTTGCTGCTCTGCAACCTCTCCGTATTTAACAGTCATAGATTACAAAGCAAACGTGTTGGCTGATAACTGCACGGGAGAGCGCAGACGAAGAGTTCCCTCTCCTCGCTGGCTGCTTTCTCCCTTCCGATTCCTAGAGGCTTGTTCTTTTGCTTATACCTCTGACAGCAACAGCACAGACAGATGCTTTCACTTAGGTGGGCTCGAGAGTGGACTTTTTCACTTTGGGGAATTTTCTTAGGTCCTAGCTGTGAAGCACGTCTCTTTGTTTATACGCTTGCGAGTTTTATCTAAGGACTATTAGGCTCTGACTGTTTTTATTTCTCTTCGATTTTTTTTTTCTCATGTGTCATTTCTACAAAAGCTAAGGAAATAGTCGGCTCAGTCTCAGACAGCAGCCTTTTTTTCTGAATTTTTATATCACAATGGCTGTAATTGGAAAAATAACACAGGTAGTAAATCCACAGGCTGGCTGCTTTAGTGCCATTGTTCTGCCAGCCCTGCCTTCTACTTTTCCCCTCACTCTTGGAGTCATTCTTTAATTTCCTTGATTCGGCTGATGTTGACTATTTGTTTAAAAAATTGCATTGCATTTCTTTTGAAATATATTTCTATAGATAATACAGTTAACACCAGCATTTAATAGAAAGGAAATCCCACGTACTTCTCTCTCTGTGTATGTATGTGTGTGTGTGTGTGTGTGTGTGTGTGTGTGTGTGTGTGTATGTATATATGTGTATATATATTTAAAAGTGTATGAGAGTCTCGGATCAAAACTGGTGTCCACTCGTGTCTGATTTTCCGGTGTGAGTCCAGCCCGACCCTGCACTGAGCACTGATTCCTGTGCTCACTTAATCCCCCACTGGTTCTATGGCTCTAATTGGCAGAGTACAGTGCCATGCAGTCTGTAGCTGGAAGCCTTCTACCACTAGCTTTCTGTTCTATCTTTTGCAGCTTTTCTGGTAATTAAAATTAGTCTTTTTCCTTTCTCCTGGTTTCTTCTCATTCACCCGCGGATGTTGTACAAACACCTAGCCTCTGCTTTTAATGGCTACCCTCAGGATCTAGGCTGATTCCTTATACCATAGCAAAGACGGATTTGTGTGTTCACATTTAATGGTTCTCTGCACTTCCATACTTTTTAATTTTCTTTCTTCCCTGCTTTCTAGTAATTAGGTTATTTTCTTTATGTGTTAACTGAGGGGTTGTTGTCGAGATTCAACTTCTCTGTGCTTTTTCTCTGCTTCACTGCCTCCACTCCTGCATTAGGCTGTAGTTGGTTCACAGAGAGAATCATCAGGACTTTTACTACCTCTTTAAATATATCACAAAATAGATTTAAAGTCTAAGAACTTCAAAGCTTTTTTGTGTATGTGCAATGAGTTTTTCTTTTTCTTTTCCTTTTTTTTTTTTTCTTGCCTTTCAATGTTTATTATATTTGAGCACATGCAGCCTTAAGGAAGGATAAGAGTGTGAGCTTGTTGACAGTTTTCTTCACTTCCTAGAATACATTTATATTAGAGATGATCTGATAATTTGATATTTTGAGTAATTATCTTTTATATCTTATATATTTTCTTTAAACTAGCCTTGTTCCAGAAATGACTTAATTTGGCTTATAGAAATTTATGCAATTAAAAAAATAACCAAAAAATATAGGTCAGTAAAAGCAAGACATGGGGTAAACTGATAATAGGAGAGAGAAGATGAAGTCAGGTGTGGGCTTTATAAAGAAAAATTTCTTTACACTTTGTTAGAAAATGCCCCTAAGTTTGCTATTAAGAAATTTAAAGAGGGAAACACTATGTAAAGAGGGAAACACAATGCCAATGTAAAGAGGGAAACACTATGAGTCACATGATTTATGGCATCCTCCCACAATTAACATAAAGGAAAATTATGTTTCAAATGATGTAGGCAGATTAAATCTCTCTCCTTTTTCAATCAAAGAATATACAGGCTTATGATGCTTTGCCTTTTTACAAAGGAAGCAATATGATCACAGGAAAAGGGAGTGAACATATTTTTGAAACAACTGGATAATGTCATTGCATTTTTCCTTTAGAGATTATCTGATGATTTCAAGGGAGAAACAGGAGATGCTAATTCTGGTTAACTAGGAATAAGTTCAAATTTAGAATGCTAGCTTTGACTGTTTTTTTGGGGTGACTAGATTACATGGCTGTATTTCATCAGGATCCAGAAAGAGTAACCATATTTATTCTGATCTCTTTTATAATATATCGTTCCATTTTGTAATACAGAATTATAGGTTCTAGGTTAACATATATATTCTATATGATATCTAAATATATGTTATATACAAAATATTAGCATACATCTTTCTGTACATCTGTCTGAAAAATCTAGAATTTTGCACTTACGGAATTTTATTTTTGTGATGTACATTTTAAAAATGTTGAGTTTGGAAAATGAGGGGTCTATAGATCATGTCGACTTCTGTATCCTATTATATCCATGGGTTCAGGTATAAGTAGGTCAACTTCTGAAATTAGAAAGAAAAACAGCAGTGCATAAAATAAAAAAGAAAAAAAAACTTCTCTTGTAGTAAGAATGTCAAAAAGAAACAATCTCATAGCTTCCAAGTACCCATCAAATCTTTCCATATGTATCATATCTAAGATTTTCTATTATTCTCATGTTAAAAAGGGATTTAAAATATTGCCCTTAGAACTCTCTTTCAAAGACAACAGTAATAATAATAATAATAATAATAATAATAATAATAAAGGTACTATTATAAAATCTCTACACTGTTTAGTTCAAAAAAAATCATTTAAAATCCTGTGTTTCTATTTCACAATGTTAGTGACATTTTAAATTAACCAGCTCATTCTCTACCCTGATAAAATATCTTTTGGATATTAAATGAATTAAACATATTGCTAAGTGGGTAAAGTGGTTTGGTGGGTCATTTTCTCCAAGTTGTGGTACTTCAACCTATTTGTCACATTGCTATCTGCTCTTATTGTCTAACCATCTTTGTGTAAATGTCTTAATCTCTTTATCCCCTAGTCCCCAGTGGGCAAACAAACAGATGCAGCACATCTGTAGCAGCTGAGTTGCCTCTAAGCCCTTGTCTTATTTGTACTACAAATTTCTTCTTTAAATCCTGCCCTCCTTTCTCTTTCCCTTCATTTGACTCACATATGGTTCTAGGTTCCAGTTATTATATCATAACTCTGTTACATACCACCAAATTGTGGCATTAAAGGTAGGGAAAGAGAGAGCAATTCTCAATTTTTAAGTCTGGATCAGATGTTCCTGCTTTGCCTGCTGGAGCTACTTTCAGGATTTACATTTTCTGTTTTGAAGTTTTAATCCTCTATGTATATATGTTAATAAGAATGGTGTACTTGAAAGTACTTAAACAGAAATACATTTAAGGAAATAAAAATCTTGCAATGTCAATATACAGGAATGTCTCCTATAAATATAAATAAAACATGAAGACCTCAAAGTAAACTTTTACTTGAACTGGACAATCGATGATTTTAATTTATTTTGGATTGCTAGAACATCAGTTTTAGTACTTAAACTACAGCTGTTTTGTGAAAGCAGAAATAAACATATCTTAATCAGAGTTGGAAAATCCACTGACTTCATTAATTTAACAGCTGCTTCAGTAACCAACCCTAAAGAACATAGCTTATTTTGTGGACTCTTATATCACCTGCAACCCAAACCATTAAGAGATTAAGAGATCTAATCCGATTGTTTGGGTGGTGCTTACAGAGGCTGCGGACTTGACTGACAGCCTCTAGCTCATTATGCTCACCAGCTGTAACACCATGGTCTGACAAAAAGGTTCCTCCTCAGGAAAGAACAAAAAATACTGGCAGGTAAACTAAGATTTTAGAAAATGAGAAAAGGTTGAAATTTTACTAATTTAAAAGTAACGCTTACCTACTATTAACTTTCATTTAATCGCTTCCTTTAGATAAGCATTTGTATTTTCTTTCTGAGATATATGGTCACTCTAAGGATGTCTATTGACTTTCATGAGCTCACTTTAATAGATGCCTAATTTCTATTTTGCATAATATCCTCTCACCAAGATCTTTCATGTAAAGTTGCTTCTGTAAAGAAACAAAACCTAGGATTCATGACCAGAAAGTTTTCCACATTGTATCTGTTTACACGTAAACCTTCTCATTCTGGGATTAATATCTGTAATGGCTTTTTATATTGTCTAATTTATTCTATCTGATTTTAAAGATCATTATAAGAGGGTTACATCTTGATCATTTCCCATCTCTTTCTCGTTGTACAAGCCTGTCAGGCAGATTATTGACTTTCATTACTTTTTGCCCTAAACCGGAATAATTTAGCTTAGAAATAAATGTGCTATCAAATATTACACCCTGCCTTACCCCTCCTGGTCTCCTTTATATCTGAACTCATTATTTCTAATTCTTATCCATAATTCAGCTTAATTTTTTTAAATTTGTCTTTATATATTGAACTAGACTGTATGCCTCCTGTGGACCAGGAACTTTCTCTCACACTCTGCAGCAATTTTGCCTGTAAATATATTTATTGGTTGAGTAGTACACATATACAAAGCCTCATCTGTTTGTCTAAGATTCATTACAAGAGACTGACTGCATTATAAAGCAGAAGCAGAACATCTTCACCACCTCCTTTTTCCTACCAATAAGCCTGTAGTTAGTCCTTTTGACCACGAGATGGCAGTCATGTTCTAATTAGGAATGACATTTAAGTTGAGTTCTAGGGATTTTCTGAATTTTTAGGGAACTGAGAGTAACCCCAAATTAACAATTGAGGCTGTAAGAAGTGTTAATAGATTATTTAACATGCAGCATCTAGCAAACACATAGGGAAGTTGCAAAATGTTAAAGTGTTTCATAGGCAACCTTGTACTAAGTGGCAAAACAAGAACCATTAACACTGAGAGCTAACTATACACGAGACATTGAATTAGACATGCTTTAGTTGAACTGTTCCATTTTGTACTAATGGTCTAGCTGAAACTAAAACCCAAGTAGATTGCCTTCACCAAAGTGTTCTCAATCAGTTCACTAATTAAATTCTCATTTGATTAGAATAAGAACAAGTAACCACAACAGTTGTTAACCAGATGCAGAGAATAAATCTCATGTATAGAAAATCCAAGAAATGAAAAATATTTTTTGCATAACTGCATAAAAATAAAAAAGACCAGATTAAAGGTATTACTTGGCAGTTGGGGGCATTTTTGTATACCCTCAGGCACTTCTGGTTCATTCACTTAACACTTATGAAGAATCTACTCCTCTAAGCACTGTACAGAGATGAATAATCTTAAATATGAGATTTTAACAAAACTTTTTTCATACACGTCAAAAAGTGACCAACTATATATTTCTCATTTTGGTGTTTTGCCTGCATCACACCCGATTTAACATGATAATTGGCATATAATAGCACCTAATTTTGAAGGAAAATACATAGTTTTAAAAAATAAGTGCTGCTTTGTTTAGAAAAGATTATGTTTGGTGTCTCAAATTTATTTGCCACCTATCATATTTATATTTAGTTTGTTCTCTTTGTGAGTTAAGAAAACCCTTTTCCTGTCACCAAGTCATATTCAGCCTGGCACCTGGAAATGGGCTGCATTTCTCCTACCTGACCCAGCATCAGCCGTTGCTCACAGTAACTGGCAGCAACAATGAAGAGATTGGGACTCAGCTGGCAACTGTTTTAATGACACAGGAGTCTCTTCTGGAAAGCTACAATGGCTTTGCTTGCTGACAGTGGTAAAAATTTGCGTTGTGTCTCTGAAATCTCAAGATATAATTTATAAGCTACTCAAGTACAGATACAACATCAATATTTTATGCTTAAAATAGCACCTTTGTTGTAAATATCCTGAGCTCATTTAACATGGCAACAAAAATTAATCAATATGTTATAGCTGCATGATACCTCTTTCATACACCACTCATTTCCTGTGCCACATCATCTGCATGCATACACACACATCATGTGAAAAGGAAGAATCATTGTGAACCTGCTTTCAAGGCAGTTGGTGAAGATGTGCTTCTAAGGCAATGAAAATAAATTACTTCATGTACCAAGATACAAGAAAATGCAATTTTATTATCACATTAATTAATTATTGATTATTAGCTCAGGAAGGACTGACAGTCTTGTTGTAGTGAAGAAAAAGAAGGCTATGTTGGATAGTCCCAAGGGCAGCCGAAAGGCTGAACAGGGTGGCCTCATGTCAGCTCAGGCGGTTTTGTTAAATGATGCTTGCTAATGAGGTAGTGGATACTGATAAGAACCCAGCAGCAGGAGAAATCATATCAGGACCCACAGGAAAACAATATGAGATAAGAAAAATTTGACAATGTTTGCTGAAAAATGAGAGCAGTGAGTCTTCGATACTCACAGTGAACTTTAGTACAATGCCACCAAGGGTGACAGGCCCTGAAGGGTAGGAAGTGGGGTTGTTTCACAGGGGAAATCAGCACAGACAATGTGGAATGAGCTATTAGTCTTAGTGAAAACTATATATTTGACCAAGAGACGTTTGAAAATTGTAATAGAAAAGCCACTATTGCAGATCTTTTGGGATAGTAGATGAATAATGAGAAAAAAAATCTTCAGATTTCTGGCCAGAGAATTACTCTTTCTATAGGGACAAAAAAAGAACCCTATTTCCAGATTCATGAGGGACCAATGTTGAGGGCTGAGAGGCTAGAGCCAGTTTCCACTCCAGGCTACCATCTCTTCTACCCAGGTCTGCTCTGCCTGGGGTTTGTTTCTTGCATGCCTTCTCCTTGGCAAACCAGATCACACACATGGCTTTCCCTCTCAGTTGAGCAAACTACAGCTGTCCTAGCCTCTCCTCCGTATGCCAAACAGGATCACATACTTTCTTCCTTCCCTTTAGTTTTCTTTATCTCTCTTTCCATATGACCTGGCTTATTCCAACTTATCAGATTCTGTTAGATTGATTGGTATAAACACAAATCTTATCCTGATTTGTTCTGAAATGTCTTAATTACTTCAAAATGAAAATATGCTCTCTATGAAAGGTCAGAAAAAAAGCAAAATCAAATCCATACCTACAGAGGTTTCTTAATATAAAATTCACTTTATGTTTTTGTTTCCCTGCTGCTAAAACAAATACCATACAATAGATTGACTTGAGAGATGGGAATTTATTGGCTCAGGGTTTCAGAGGCTTCTTAGAAGGCTTTGCTTGCTCGCAGGTTCGGTGTCTTCTGGATGGCCGGCAATCTTTGGGGCTCCTTGGCTTTTCCATCAAATGACGATGCGCATGGTGGCATATTCTCCTTTCTTTTCTGGGTTCTTTTGACTTCCAGCTTCTCACTGCTCCCCATGGCTTCTATTCTGTGTCCAATTTCCTTTGCTTATAAGGACTTCAGCCATATTGGATTAAAGCCCACTCTCATTCAGTTTGGGCATACCTTAAGTAATGTCTTCTAAGGTCCTATATACAAATGGGTTCACACCCATGGGACCAGAGGTTATGATATGAACATGCCTTTTTGGAGGTGGGGGAATGATTCAATCCCAGCACTTACCAATTAACAGACACACATTTATAAAAAGATAGTGGAAGACAGAGATATTTCAAGTGCTCTTCAAATTATACTTTACATAAGTAGATATTTATTCCTTCTCTTTCCCAACTTGAGATGTTTTTGTGCCACTGCTACTTAAATAGGTGTACTTAAAATTTAATCTCAACATTTTTTTTTTCATTGCTGACTATGTGTCCCATACAAAGATACAGTATCTCTACTCTCAAGGAGTTTATAATCGAGCCATGTAAATAAATCGATGTAATGCAATATTTGCAATGATTTAACAGATAGCCTCTCATGATTCTGTACAGACATCTGAGAGAACACTTCACTGGGCATGGAAGGGAGGCCTTCACTGAGGACATACATTTAACTGCCTCTGGAAGATTGAGTAGAAGTATTGGCCAGAGGTGATTTAAAAAAATCTGTATCTATATCTAAATCTACATCTTTCACAAATGATCAGAACATAGTGTGCTATCTCAAAGTCATATGTGCTCAGGAAACTTAAAATTAGCAAATATGGGTAGATTCCACAGCACCTGAGAAATGCAGAGCAGGAGCTGGCGTTGGAGAGTAGCAGCTATCATCCTTTATAGATGGTAGCTGGTGCATAGAACAGATTAGATACATCTTTTGAGAATGATGGCATGAGAAGAGGTCAGGTCCAGGGCTAGAAACTTGAGGAAGGCCATAGTTTATAGTCGTAAAGTAATAAGAACCAATAGTGGACAATGAGAAGGCAGTTATAGTGTAAGTCAGAGGGGAAGCAGTTAAGAGGATGTCAAGGAAGCCCAAACAGGAGAGAATTCCAAGAAGGGCATGTGTAAAAGTGACAAGTTCAAAGAGGTTAAACAGGTAAGAATGGAAAACTGGTCCTTGATTTTGTAGTTAGAAGTTTAGGCATAAATGTAGGTGTGCTACAATTATGAAAATGCCTCAAAATAATGAATGACATAAAAGATCAAGATTTTGATACATTCGCTTTCATGAAATAGTAAATAAAAAAAAATTTAAAGAAAAAACTTCCACCTGGAACAACTTTCTTTATTTGGCTGAAATTAACTTGAAGTCAATAGTATTAATAGTTTTGAGGAAATTTTTGTTTGTTTGGCAGGGGAAGGGGAATTGTTTCTTGAACATGTCATCATATTACTCTTTTGTTGTTGTTATAAAGAATACTAGAACTCAGGAATCCAATTTCTGGTATTTTATCCATTTAAAAATATATAGAGATATTTTGTATATATCTATGCATATATAATATATACATAACATTTACGCATACATGTAAACATATATATATATATAACATTTATTCTTAAAACATAAAGTACAATACAGCATAGAGCCCTCTCCCTTTTCATTATTATTATTAATCTTTAATTAAAGCCATCTTATTATATTGAGTTCACATTTGGATTAATAAAATCCAACATTTAAGATCCCATATTTTTATTCTTATATTTATTATATAAACTGTGCTAGCTTCACTCTGCTGATGGCATATGCGCTATAACATGTGTGGCATATTATCTGAAGGCAACTCTTCCGAATTCCCAATTGAGATAGTCTAGGCAGTTTGAATACTAAAGGAATAAACTGAAGGCATTAGGAAGACTCATTTCAGTTTCAGTTTTGGCCCCAGTTAGAGTCATCTTAAATAAAAGCTAGTTAATATTAGTAACATTAGTATATTAATTTCTTTGTTAATAACAAAACTGAAAGTAGCAAAAATTCTTTTGAACTTCCTAACTGTAAAATGCTGCCCAGTATATGTTTATTGCCACCAACGATTAGAGTAATAAATAATAAAAATTTGAAACATAGATCACTGTTGCTGAACACAAACAGAATCTTATATATGATTTTCTTCTAACACACAAGAAGCAAAGAAGCATTAGAGTCCCCCACTCAGGACAGAATCTATACCATTGCCCTAGAAATGATTTACAAATCTCTGAAACATTAAAAACAAACAAACAAACATAAAAGAAAATACATTTCAGGTTGATTTGGGGGACTGCAAAACCATTTTTTTTTTTTTTTGAGTTTGTAGTTCATGGTTTATTTATTCATTTTTTCAGTCGACAAATATTTATTTGAGGAAGCACAGAGAAGTGGTTAAGAGCACTGGGAAATCAAAATTCCAGGTTTGAATGTGGCTCAGCAACTTCCTAGTGAGTCTAGGGAAGTAGCTTAATCCTTCTGTGCTTTGGTTTCCTCCGCTGATACGCAGAAATAATAGTATATATCTCCTCATAGTATTATTGTAAAGATTATATAAGTAGTGTTTGACACAAAACACATGCTCAATACATGTTGGTTATTAGTTATTTTTACAATACAGCATCACTGGGGGAAGAGACTTCAGATAGGCTGATGCTTCAGTTTTCACATAAAACATCCGGTGCCAAGAATAGTTCATCTTAAAACTTTCAAAGGTGTCATATATTCATTTGTTGCTCCCAGACCACAAAGCAATGAATACAGAGACTTTTTTCACAATTAATTCTTCAATCTTGTTTTTAATTTTCCATTTCAAAATATAATGAAACTTAGCTAAAAGCTACAAGAATACTCTAAGAACCGCTATACCTGCTTCACTGAGATTCCCCAGTTTGTAACCTTTTCCACATTTGCTTTATCATTTTCTTTCTCCCTCTATACATATGTTTGTATGTATATATATATGCATCTATATATACACATATATACATAAATATACACATACAATTTTCTAAACCATTTGAGAATAAGATGCAGATATGATGCACCAAAATGCACTCTCCCACATAACTACAGTACAACCTTTAAAATCAGGAAGTTAACATTAATAAAGTCCTACTATCTAATCCACAAACCCCACAAAAAAGTCACCAATTGTTGAAATGTCTTTTATAGCAAAATGATCCAATCTAGGTTCACACATTGCATTTAGCTGTCTTGTCTCTTTACTCTCCTTCGATCTGGAACAATACCTCAATCTTTCATTGTTTTTCATTATCTTGATATTTTTGAAGAGTATTGGCAAGTTATTATTTTGTAGAATGTTCCTCAATTTGGTTCTGTCTGATGTCTTCCCACAGTTAGATTTGGGTTATGCATTTTCAGCAGGAATACCAGTTTTCAGTGCATCTGGAGGCTGGCCAGGAGGACCTTTTCCTTTTTCCTTTAACCTCTGTTGCTTCGAGTTTGCCACCAGCGTCTGCATGGGCAGTGGTTTCATCAGCTGAATTCTGTAAACTGGTAACTCTGAAGTAATCATTGCTAGAGAAGTCGTCCCACAGTGAAGTAAGAGAATGAAGTATTGTACGACACAAAACTTAAAATAACCTCAAAGGCTATCTAGCAATTTAGACTTCTCCATTAGATTTGAGGCCAGAATCTTTCCCAAGCTCTTCTCCAAGGTCTTTCCCAAGATTTCTCAGCTGTCCATCCGGGCGCCGCCGGCTGTGGAAGCGGTTTCCCCTCAAAGGTCTCCGGTGTGTTACTCACCAGGGGCGGGCGGGTTCTCACAGGGTTGCCGGGGGTTCGGGAGCGGGCGCCGCGCTTTAAACCGAGCTGCAATCCTAACCTGCTATCTGCTGGCATTTTCCACACCTCTAACTAGTTTTTATTTCGATAATCTTCTCCTTCACCTGCTCCACCTTTTTGCTGCCCCGGGCCTGAGCCTGTTTCTTGGGGGGCATTGCGGAGACAAGTGGCACCGGCCAGACTTAAGCGCAGCTGGAAACCCTCGGGGGCCGTGGCCCCGCAGGAGGAAGACCGACCAGGGCCACCTGGGCCGCCCTACCGCGCGCAAGGCCAGTCGCTTACTCGCTGGCGACTCGCCTTGTTTTCCGCAAAACAATTTTTAATATATTTTGGCTGATTTCAGAAAAAAAGCAAATCAAAGAAATCTTATGGGGATAAAACCCTTTAATAAAAAAATGAACAATGCTTTTCTGAAAACATTGTAGTTTTTAGTTACCCACAGGAAAGAATGGACTGACGAAATTCTTAACTAATGCTATCACAATGCGAAATTATTTTGCAACTTCTTTTGACCTTGTCATAAATTAATTTTTTATATGCATCTTTTTACTAGCCTTGCACCTTCTGGAGACTTTAATGAGCCCTTAAATTTGGTCTTCCAAATTTTTAAAATTTAAGATATAAAAAGCTGATCAGAAAACATATTTGTATTTTGGTCTATGCATGTAGACATGAATTTTAATTAACTCAGCAGCAGCTGATAATAAAATTATTAGTATGTACAAAGTGTGCAGTTAGAAGCAGAACTAGAGGCAATTAGTGGAATTAGGTGTTCTTTTCTACTGAGAAAGGGTATCCTAAATACAATTTGTTTATGGCAGTGCAATCACTGCAAATGTCACTAATAGCATCATTAAATCAATGTAATACTACTTTATAAGTATTAAATAGACTTACTGATTTGGGGTAAGATTGACACAATGATGAACTTATTAATATTTTCCCTGACTCATGTATATACTGCAGCAACCTGGTGGTTTTATTTATCAAGATTTATTTTTATATACTTTTAAGAGACAAAAACATACTCTGTCCAAGATATAGTGTCTCTTCTTATGTCACAGTCTTAAAATTATTCAATGACCATCAAATTTTTAATTCATTTATTATTATTTATTTACATTATTAAAGCTCTTGATACTGTCATGAAATAGAAGTGCTGCATTCTCATGGCTCACAAAACAGAGTACAAAAATTTTGTCAAATTTTTTTTTAAATCGAACATCTATATATTTTATTTTTCATAATTTATATTTTCCAGTGAATTGGATATGAAAGTGATTTTGTGGGTAAGACCAATAGAGTTCTGACTGTCTTTCTTGTGATTTATTTATTCTTATGGGAAAAGACAATGTTGTCTCTTTTACATGAAATGAGGTATAGAGAGCCATGTTCCCATCAACTCTATTTGTAATGTGTTCTTTATCCTTTTCCCCTCCTTTTATCCATCCTTCTTCCTTTTTTCTTACATTATCCCCATTCTCCTTCCACTTTCAAGTCCTTAGTAAAGATATATATGGACCTACAAAATATTAGGTGGAAAATGAATGGGAAAGAGAAGCAGTAGCTGCTATGTTCTAAAAATATATGTGTATTTGAAAAGTTTTTAGGACTGAGATGCTTTCTGGATTCATAGCCATTCTGAAAGACTGATCGGTATATAACGAAGAATGTACGTGCTTTAAACAGAACTCGAACCTCTTACCTAATCCCAAGATGCTGCATTCGTGAGGGTGGGGATTGAAGGGCCTTCCTGTTACTACTAAGACATGACAGCCATCTCTCTCTCCACCAACTGGGGAAAGTTTATTTTTAGTTCATTCCTACATGGAAAGTTACTCTCTTCCACCATAAAGAAGTTTGTGGGTATTTACCTTTTCTAAGGATCAACAAAGGAATGCAGAGAAACCATCTGCAGTTTTGAGGGGAAGGATGTCCCACCCAACATATCCATTTATAGATTAATAAGCGAAGATGTCAACCAGCAAAATATCACAGAGCATGCAGAGGATGAAAGCAAATCTTCTTATTGATGCCAGTAATCACAAATTAATGAACAAATAAACCCAGAATTACTCAACAAACTTTAAATAAACTTTATAGACAAACATCTGAAAACACAATAAAAATCCACCATGATGCTATAAACAAAGTCCAAAGAATTCCACTGCATAAAATAGTCACATTATTGGTGGGCAGAGGAAAGAGTTCAGTTGTGCTTTGTGTTTTACTCAAATTCACAATATCAAGGATTCATTAAGAAAATATGAAGTTAAATGAAAATGCGAGAGACTCTTTCTGTCTCAAAATTTAGGGAAATAATTTAGGAACAAGACCCAAAAGTTATAAACCATAATCATTGACTTATGATTTCTATTCCATAGATTTTAAATCATGTTTATAGACAAATGTAACTGGAAGTAGGCATTTATAATACATCTAAAATGGATAAGGGATTAATATCTAAAAAATACTAAGGACATCTAAATTAAATAAAAATAATTAGGAAAACCTATGGAAAAATTTCACAGTATATGAATGAGCAGATAAAAAATATAAGCCTGAATGACTAACGAGTATATGAAGAGATAATGTAATGTACTAGAAATTAGAGAAATTCTGATAAACAACAACAACAACAATGAAAAGGATATAGGAGGTGAATTTTAGGCACCAATATGAGTGTAGAAAATGCCAATCATTTGTAGAATTCAGTTAATGAATATTTATCTAAATTAGTCGTTCTTAAGCCCCATGCACTAGATAACGGCTTCGGGAAATCCGCTTTGATCTACACTCTCTTCAGTATTCATCCCTGAATAAAAGAAGATGGAAGTTGAGAATAAGTTTTCCAAAATTTATTGTCATCCTAGCTCTGGTTTAGATTCCTCCAACAAAAAAACCTCTCACATGTGATTTGGAAGGTAGAAGGGGCACAGTGTGACTGCAGCAGGCGAGCACATGAGCGTCAGCAGATGTGAGGTTTCAGCAGCCTCCAGAACTTTCCAGATTCCATGGATGCTAGGAGAGAACATGAGAGCTAACAGCAGTTTTTATATTACACACTCAAACCCTTCCAAGGGTTTTATTAATATCTAATTCCCTGTGTTAAACCCTGTACTCCTCTAAGTACCGAGAGTGGTTCTGTTTTCGCAGCATATCCTGAATGATATACAAACTGACACTACTTATGGGTATATCATCAATACAAATATCTCACTCATGTGTAAGGATAAATCACATCATTCATTATAAGTGAGTAGTCACAGGCTTCCTAACAGAGCTTTCCATGGAGAACGTATAAGTAAAATATAGTGAATGGAATACTGCGGAAGCAGTATACATATTTAGTCTTGAAAATGGAAAGAGGATGAAAGGAACATGGTTCATATGTAAATATCATGTCTGTACATTGAAACACATACACAACAACACTTCATATTTTGTCAGGTTTCACACATATTTAAGAGAATATTAAATAAGGAGGGTGGGTACCTATGGAAATGGAGGGACAAAGGAAAGCAGACCAGAGGAAAGGGAAAACAAAACAAAATAGAATGGAATGGAATGAAATAAAACAAGATAAAATGCAGAAGGAATAGAATTGAATAGACCCATGAATACAGTAGGTGTGAGCAGAGGAGTTGGAAGGAGAATAAACCCTCTGTGCACCTAAGGATTGGAAAAACAACCATAAACACAAGGCAGAAAATGCTGATATCAGTGCCTATTCATCTAAGTTCACAGTAGTATTTCCAAATTGCATTTTTCATTAAACTTCTTCATTAGTTAGTACCAAGAAGTTAGGTTTCCAAAGCTCTGTTCGCCTTAATAGATACGCATCTCTTCTGCATATTTTCTTGGAATGTTTCACTTTTATCTACATCCATACTCTCCAAATACCAATGCACTATAATATAATTATCGAATTAATTTAAAACAGAAGTTTCTGAGGTGTTGCATATAGTTTCTGCTCTTTCAGTTTTATAAATGTTTTTATTGAATTCAGGTTTTTAATAATTTAAGAACTTAAAGATATAAAAGATGTTTAAAATGTTAGCCCAAATATAACAGAAGAAATGCAAAGTGCAGCAGTAATATTTTTTTAATGCCAGATTTTCCCTCTAATACACTAACAGAAAATGTATAATGGAGGAAGTGGGACACAGGAGCCTTCCCCTGTCCCCACATGCCAATCATTGCCATGGCAGATAACTGACCATTCTTCATGTTTACTTGTTATCAACAAACCCAGCTCACTTTCTGAAGGACATGTCATGACTTTCCTACGCCAATCAGTGTGGTCCTAGGAATGGGCCTGGAGTCCATTCCAGACGATGACATGTGAGTAAAGTCGCTGCAGAGATTCTAAAAAACATCTTCCCAGCTGGCACAGGAAGGAGGGGTACTGGGGAGGATGCTGTTTTGTTCCTAATTCCATCCTTCCCCTGCAGTCATGTCACAATAGCCAGAGAACTAAATCAAAATGTTTACGACCATGAAATACTTAATATGATGAAATAGAAAAATGGAATTAGAGAGATAAAAAATCTCTAATAGTTTGCTTGCTTTGGTTTAATCAATTATCTTTGCATACAGACTCTAAGATACTACCAAAATCTTATAATAAAATGTTAAGTCTATGAAATATAAAAACACATGAATATTAAGTAATTAGAGGAAATAATTGTATTGATTTTTATGATTAAGGAAAACAAAGAGTTAATTATGATATTTCCTTTATTCATAGAGTCTATCTGGAGGGGGGATTCATCTTATTAAGCTCTATAGTTTAGAGCAGATGGCTCATAGTTTCAAAATAAAAGTTTAAAAATAATATAAAGCATAATAGGCTTAATCAAGAAAACCTATTAAATGCAATAATTTGGAAAATCGTCATTTGAGTCATTAAGTTATTACTAAATGCACAATTGGTTTATTTTGTACTAGAGTGAAAAATCCTTTAGGCCATAACTCATCAATTAAAAATTCTTAAATTAGTAACAAGGCTCTAATGAAATCATTTATTTTTGGAAAACAAGAACATGTTTAAAAACTGCTTCAGGGATTTTGCCTTACTTCTGATACATATTAATATATTTTTATAATTCTTAATAAAATGCTTGCAACTTATTCAATGCTTTAAGTTTAGAAGGATAAGAATACTGCCTTTATACTAAAATTCTTTTTTTTTTTCATTTTTTTAAACTTTCACTATTCCCTGTGATGCTGGTAATTACCTCTTTTCTTGCCCCTTGCTTTGTCCTTTAAGCGGCCTCCTGTTTTCTTTATAAATGTAAATCTGATATGTTACTTTCTTTTGAAAATGCTTCAGTTGTCCCTCATTGCCCTTGGATAAAACCCAGTGTAATTCAAGGTCTACATGATTCGGCTACTACCTCTCTTTGCCAGTCTTACTACTTTGTGTTCAAATAATTACTATATGCCCTATGCACAATGATCTAATGGTGACTCTTGGAATGTGTATGCTTAAAGTAGTTCCTTATTCCATATTTTTTGCTAAATTTGGCAGAATTAAACATTGTTTTGTTTTGTTGGTTGGTTGGTTGGTTTAGGTCAATTACTGGGTATGAAACAATATCTCACTGTGGTTTCATTTTGTATTTTCTAATTATTAAAGAAGTTGAGCTTCTTTTCATATTATTAGCCATCCCAAGAAGAGAGAAGCAGATTCATGTTTTTGTCCATTTCTCTTTAGATTTGACTTTCATAGGCTTTCTTTGCATTTTTTTAGGTGCAAATTACTTGTCAAATATGTGAGTTGCAAATACCTTCTTTCTGAAAATGTTTTTTTCATTTTCTCTCTATAGTGTTTTTGTATAATCCAGGTTTCTTAATTTTAATGTAATTGAATTTGTTAATATTTTCTTTTATTGTTAGCATTTTTAAAATTTATTCATTGAGAAATGTTCCCCTACACTGAAACAATAAAATGTTCTTTCCTTTCTTGTTCTCTAAAAAAGGTTTTTTATGTTCTTCTGTTTTGTTCTGCTTTGGCTTTTACAATCAGTCTTATTCCAACAAGTGATTTTTTTTTTTTTTTTTTTTCCCCACACAGAGAAAGAATCAGCTGTTCCAGTCAAATTATTTGAGTGGTCCATCACTTCTACATTGCCCAGTAATACCATTTCTGCCACATACCAAGTGTACATACTTGCTAGTGTGACTATTTCTGGGCTCTCTGGTCTATTCTATGAATTAATTGTCTTTCTCTGAACCAATACCACACTATCTCAATTGTTACTGCTTTGTAAGTCATTTTAATTTCTGATAGGCAAGACTCTACACATTTTTATTTATTTATTTATTTATCAAAAGTCTCTTGACTATCCTTGGTCCTTTGTATTTCTTATACAATTTAAATTCATTTTGTCAAGGTCTTCAAAAAACCTTGATGGTGTTTGGGGTGTGTGTGTACTGTAATCAGATTAAATCTATCATCGGATTGGAAGAGAAGAAACATCTTCATAAAATCAAATCTAACTTTCCATGCAGTTGGTATATCCCTCTATTTAATATATTTTAAGAAATTTTAAAGTTTTCTCCCTGAAAGTCTTGTGTAAATATTGTTTGATTTTTCTTTTTTTTTTTTTTTTTCTGGTGACCTTTGTATTTTGATTGTTCTTGAAAATAAATTTTAAAATTGTTATTTTTTTACAACTGCTTCTGATGCATAGAAATTGAAATTTCATTGATTTCTATAAATTGTTTTTAATTCTTTCCCAGTTTGGCAAAATCTCTTATTAATTACATTAATTTTTCTAGGTTTTCTATGTAAAACTTCAAAATATCCCCGAACATTTAAGATTTCATTTCCTTCTCTTCTATTATTATCATAAATAAATAAATAAATAAATATATATATATATATACACACACACACACACACACACACACACACATATTTGGTTCATGCTATCTTCTTCATGTGAAACTGCCAAGAAAGAAAACATCAAAAACAAAAAATGGGGAGTAGGGAGATGGAGGAAGGAAGCCAGGTCTTTTTTTTTTTTAAGCATTAAGTTCTTTTCAGTAGAACCTATGCTTTAGAGCAATCTTTGGAAATGGGAGGTAATTTTTCTGAAATGGTCATATTATGAAGTGGGTCAGTGGTTTTAGGCAAGAGTGTGTCATAGTTACACGAGAATTTCTTCATGGGGCAGGGGCAGGTATCAAAGACCAGTTTCCCAGCAGATATATGTACTGTTTGAAGGGAAGCTTTCGTTTCTTGGGAAAGCCTGCTCTCTTTTGCCATGTTGTCCTCTGCTTTTCATTCCTCTCTTCCGTCTACATGTATGTATGCCAAAAGTCAGCCAAGAGTTTGTCCACACCCACAGGAATGAATTAACTTTAAGAACAGGCTTTTCTGGGGTACGTACAGTTTGCAACCATTCCACCCCCATCCCACCTTCCTATTCTGAGCCCTAAGTTGGGATATATTCTCTTTCTCTGGAAATAATATATTTTCTTTCTCTGGAAAACAGGGAAATCTATAGAGAAATAAAGTAGATAGAATCGAAGCAAATAACATGTGGACTTTGTGACTGGTTCCTTTCACTTAGTATAATGTTTCAAGGTTCATCAAAGTCACAGCATGTATCCATACTTCACTTTTTTATAGTTAAGTAATATTCCATTTATGAGATGAACCATATTTTGTTTATCCATTCTTTAGTTGATGGACATTTGGGTGATTTCCACCTTTTGGCTTTTATGAATAAAGCTAGCATAAACATTCATGTACAGGTTTTTGCAAGAACATAATTCATTATTTCTAGGGAATAACTGACCAGGAGTGCAACTGCTAGATTTTAGGGTCCTTTTTTTTTTTAAGACATTATCAAAGTTTTCCAATGTGGCTGCACTATCTTACATTTCCAGAAGAAATGTATGAGTGATCCAATTTATCTGTGTCCTTACAAACATGTGATGTTATTACCATTATTTTTAAATTTTAGCACTCTAAAATAAACGATTATATGGATATCTCATTCTAGTTTGAATTTGCACTTTGTCTAATGCTAATGATGTTTGACATTTTTTCATATGCTTATTTTCCATCTCTGTATCATCTTAAGTGAAATGTTTCTTCCAGTCTTTTGCCCATTTTCTAATTGCATTGTCATTTACTTAATTATTCTAAATATATTTACTGTTGAGATTTGAGAGTTCTTTAGATATTTTACAACTTGTTATTTTTCAAATATGTGGTCTGCAAATATCCTACCATGTGGCTTGTTTTTACATCCTCCAAGCAGGATCTTCCACAGAACAAAATATTTTAACTTTGATGACATCCAGTGTATCAATTTTTCCTTCTTTGGATCATGATTTACTATCAAGTCTAAGAACACTTTACCTAGCCTCAAGTCTAAGAATACTTTACCTAGCCCTATATTCTACAAAGTTTGTCCTATGTTTAATACTAAAAGATTTATAGTTTTGTATTTTATATTTAAGTCAATGACCCATTTTGAGGTTTTTTTTTTTTGTTTTTTTTTTTGCTTATAGATTTTCAAATTGCTCCAGCAGCATTTGGTAAAAAAATCTCTCTTTCCTCCAATCAATTACAAAAATCATCATGAATCAGTTACCTAAACCAGTTACAAAAGCCATCAAGAAACAATTGGTCCTGTTTGATTGGTCCTGTTTGTGTGGCTCTATTTCTGGGTACTTTGTTGTGTTGCATTGATCTTTGTGTCTATTTCCCCACCAATACACACAATTTTGATTACTATAACTAACAGTAAATCTTGAAGTTGGGTAAATTTATTTTCCCACCTTTTTCTTCTTTTTCAAAATTATTTTAGCAATTCTAGTTCCTTTGACTTTTCATATAAATTTTAGAAAATTCTCATAGCATATTCTGCAAAACAATCTTGTTGGGATTTTGTAAGGAATTGTGTTAAACCTGTATTATCAATTTGGGGAGTGTTCTGGTTTGCTAAAACTGCTGTTATGCAAAATACCAGAAATGGATTGGCTTTTATAAAGGGGATTTATTAGGTTACAAATTTGCAGTTCTAAGGCCATAAAAATGTCCAAACCTAAGGTAACAGCAAGAGGATACCGTCACTGAAGGAAGGCTGATGGCATCTGGAACACCTCTGTCAGCTGGGAAGGCACATGGCTGGTGTCTCCTGGTCCTTTGCTCCCAGGTTGTGTTGCTTTCACGTTCTGATTCCAGTTGCTTTCTCTTTAAGCATCTGGAGTCCTCTCTTAGCTTCTCCAGGGCGAACTCCAGGCTTCATCTCTTAGCTTGATATCTCCAAATGTCTTTCTGTCTGCATCTCAAAGTGCCTGGGTCTGTTTCAACTCTAACCTCTCTTAAGGACTCCAGTAAACTAATCAAGACCCTCCCTGAATGGGTGGGGTCACATTTCCAAGGAAATAATCTAATCAAACTGTCCTACCCATAATAGGTCTGCCCCCACGAAACTGCATTGAAGAACATGGCTTTTTATGGGGTACGGAGGATTGCCGTCATAACTGTTTTGTGTCTTCCATTTAACAGACTTGATATATCTCTCCATACATTTAGATCTTTGATTTCTTTCATCAGCATTCTGTAATTTTCAACATACAGATCCTTATTTTGCTGATTTATACCTAAGTATTTTTTTTGAGTGCACATAAAGGGTACTACACTTTTAATTTCAGTGTCTATGGGTGCATTTCTAATACATAGAAATACAAATGACTTTTGTATATTTACTTTATATTTTGATGAATTCACAATTAGTGAGTTTAAGAGGTTTTTGTTAGTTTTTAGATTCCCTAGAATTTTCTATGTATACAATTGTCATCTGCAAATAGGGACAGTTTTATTTCTTCTTTTCAAGCTGTGTGCTTTTAATTTTCTTTCTTGTGTTATTGTACCAACTGAAATTTCAATGACTATTTTGAGTAAGATTGGTGAGAGCAGATGTCCTTGCCTTTTTCCCAATCTTAGGGTGAAGGCATTAAGGTTTTCATTAAATATAATGTTAACTGTAGGTTTTATTTGTATATGTTCTTTGCCAACTTGAGGAAGTTTCCCTCCATTTCCATTTCTTTGAGAGTTGTTATCATGAATAAGTGTTACATTTTGTGAAATGAATTTTCTGCAATGTGATTTTTCTTCTTTAGCCTGTTAAAATGGTGGATTACGATGACTGATTTTCAAATATTGATTCAGACTTGAATCCATGGAATAAACCCTACTTAGTCATGTTGTATAATACTTGTTTTATATTGCTGAATTTTATTGCTAATATTTCTTAAGGGTTTTTGTATTTGTGTTAACAAAAATATAGATCTGTGATTTTCATTTTTGTACCATCTTTATCTGGTTTTGGTATCAGGGCATTTGGCAGTTCTTCCTTTTATTTTCTGGAACTTACTATGTAGAATGGGTGCTAATTCTTCTTTCATTGTTTGGTGGAATACAACACTGGTAGATGTGGTGGTTTGAGGCTGTATATCCCAGAAAAACATGTTCTTAAGGTTAATACATTCCTATGGGTGTGGACTCATTGTAAGTAGGACCTTCTGATAAGGCTATTTCATTTAAGATGTGACACACATCAATCAGCATCTTAATTGTCTTACTGGAGTCCTTTATAAAAGAATGTAAATTTAGAAAAAGAGAAAGCCATGGAAGTTATAAGCTGAAACAGGGAAGAGAAGGGAAAGACCAGCAGCTCCACAGTATACCTTGCCATGTTACAGAGGAACAAAGGATTGCTGGCCACTGATCTCTGGGAAGAAAGCATCACCTTCATGCTGCCTTGATTTGAACATTTTCCCAGACTCTAACCCTAAGTAAGTAAATTCCCATTGATTAAGCTGAACCATATCATGGTATTACCTTGAGCAGCCTGGAAAACTATAACAGAAGACTATTGGTAGAATTCTCTAGTGAAATCTTTAGGGTCTAGAGATTTCTTTGTTGACCTTTTTTTTAAAATTATAAATTATTGTAAATTAGATTTCCTTAATCATTATAGGGCTATTCAAATTATCTATTTTAGGTTTGATGAGTTGTGGTAGTTTATATTTTTTAAGAAATGCTCTATTTTGTCTAAGTTGTCAAGTGTATGAAGAGTTATTCATAGTAATCCCTTATTGTCCTTGTGATGTCTGTGGGGATTGAAGTGATACTATGTTTCATTCCTGATCTCTGTGTCTTTTTTTTTTCTTTTTTGTAAGTCTTACTACAGTTTTGTTAATTTTATCTTTTCAAAGTAGCAGATCTTTGTTTCATTGACTTTTCTTTATTGTTCTTCTATTCTATTGATTTCTTTTATCCTTATTTTTTCTTTCCATTTTCTTGCTTTCAGTTTATTTTGCTCTTCTTTTCCCAGGTTGTTAAGGTGTGAGCTTATAATGGTGATTTGATACTTTAATTTTTTTTTCTAATATATGCAATTAGAGCTATATATATCCCTCTCAACACTGCTTTAACTGTGGCCCACACATTTTGTATGCTGTGTTTTCATTTTAAGTCAGTTTAGTATATTTCTTGATTTCCTTTGGGACTTCTCTCTCTTAAAAAAATAATTGTAGTTACATATATAAAACTTAAAATTTCCCATTTCAACTTACCATCAAGTGGTAACGCCCTGTGGTGGTTTGTAACTGTATGATCCCCAGAAAGTCATGCTCTTAAAGCCACTCCATTCCTATAGCTGTAAATCTATTATAAGTAGGACCGTCAATTAGGTTACTTCAGTTAAAGCATGGCTCAGAGAGGGTCTTAATTCTCTTACTGGAGTCCTTTAAAAACGGAATGGATACACAGAGAGAAAGCCACAGAAGCAAAAAGCTGAAAGCAATGAAACCTGGAAGAGAAAGGAGAGACTGAAAGATGCCACCATGTGACTTGCCATTTGACAGAGGAGCAGAGGATCACCAGCAGCCAGTCTTCAGGAGGAAAGCATTGCCTTGATGATGCCTCAATTTTGACATTTTCACAGCCTTAAGCTAACAAATTCCCATTGTTAACAGCCAACCCATTTTATGATATCTGCTTTGAGCAACTTAGCAAACTAAAACAGTCCACCGCCCACTCTCCTGGTAACCTGTAGTCTACTATCTGTATGTATTAAATTTACTTATTCTTCTTTGCTCTATGGATTATATAGAAGTCTGTTTTTTAGTTCCCAGAATGTTTGGAGATTCTCCTGTTATCTTTCACATATTGATTTCTAGCCTGATTCCATTGTGGTTAGAGAGCACAATCTATATGATTTCAATAATTTTAAATCTGTTGAGGTTAGTTTTATGGCCCAGTAGGTTTTCTATCTTTTTATATGTTCTATGGGCACTTGAAAATAATGTGATTCTGATGTTATTGGTTGGAGTATTCTATACATATTGATTTTATCTTGTCTGTTTATGATGTTATTCAGCTGTCTAATTCTGCTGATTATTTTTTCTACTTATTATATCAGTTGTTAAAAGAAGGGTGCTGACCTCAGCAGGTGACCTCACGGCCCTCCCCCCTACATGGGACCCAACTCCCAGGTGTGTAAATCTCCCTGGCAATGCAGGATATGACTGCTGGGGATGAATCTGGACCTGGCATTGTGGGACTGAGAACATCTTCTTGACCAAAAGGGGGAAGCGAAAAGAAACAACATAAAGCTTCAGTGGCTGAGAGATTTCAAATGGAGTCAAGAGGTCACTCTGGTGGACATTCTTACGCACTATATAGATAACACTTTTTAGGTTTTAATGTATTGAAATAGCTAGAGGTAAATACCTGAAACTATCACACCCTAACCCAGTAGCCTTGATTCTTGAAGACAATTGTATAACAATGTAGATTACAAGGGGTGACAGTGTGATTGTGAAAACCTGGTGGATCACACTCCCTTTATCCAGTGTATGGATGGATGAGTAGAAAAATGGGGACAAAAACCAAATGAAAAATAGGGTGGGATGGGGGGGTGATTTGGGTGTTCTTTTTTACTTTTATTTTTCATTCTTATTCTGATTCTTTCTGGTGTAAGGAAAATGTTCAAAAATAGATTTGGGTAATGAATGCATAACTATATGATAGCACTGTGAACAGTTGATTGTACACCATGGATGACTGCATGGTGTGTGTGCCGGTTTGAATGTATTATGTCCCCCAGAAAAAGCCATATTCTTTGATGCCGTCTTGTGGGGCAGACATTTTGGTGCTGATTAGGTTTGCATGGAAATGTGCCCCACCCAACTGTAGGTGATAACTCTGATGAGATATTTCCATGGAAGCATGGCCCCACCCATTCAGGGTAGGCCTTGATCAGTGGAGCCATACAAATGAGCTGACAAGCAGAAGGAACTCAGTGTAGCTGCAGCTGTGAGTGATGTTGTGAAGAGGAGTTACAGCCAAGAGGGACACTTTGAAGAAAGCACAGAAGCTACAGATGAGAGACAGTTTGAAGACGGCCGTTGAAAGCAGACTCTTGCTCCAGAGAAGCTGAGAGAGGACAAATATCCCAAGTGCAACTAAGAGTAACATTTTTGAGGAACTGCAGCCTAGAGAGGAATGTCCTGGGAGAAAGCCATTTTGAAACCAGAACTTTGGAGCAGACGCCAGCCACGTACCTTCTCAGCTAACAGAGGTTTCCCGGACACCATTGGCCATCCTCCAGTGAAGGTACCCGATTGCTGATGTGTTACCTTGGACACTTTATGACCTTAAGACTGTAACTATGTAACCAAATAAACCCCCTTTTATAAAAGCCAATGGATTTCTGGTGTTTTGCATTCCAGCAGCATTAGCAAACTAGAACAGATTTTTGTGTCAGGAGTGGGATGCTAGTGCTGCTGTGTTTGCAAATACCAAACATGTTGGAATGGACTTTTAAATGGATAAGGGGAAGATTCTGGAAGAATTGTGAGGAGCTTGATAGAAAAGGCCTAAACTGCTTTGAAGAGACTGTTTGTGGAAATATGGACTCTAAAGATACTTTTGATAAGGACTTGAGCAGAAATGATGAATGTGTTGTTGCACACTGGAAGAAAGGCGATCCTTGTTTTAAAGTGGCAGAGATTTGGCAACATTGAGTCCTGGTGTCAGATGGAAGGAATAATTTGAAAGTGACAACCTGGAATACTTAGCTAAGGAGATCTCCAGACTACGTGTGGAGGATGTACCCTGGCTTTTACTTGCAGCTTATAGTAAAATGCAAGTGGACAGAGATAAACTTAGAACTCTTGGGTTCAAAGAAACCAGAAGCTGATGGCTTGGAAAGTTATGGGCTTCCAAGGGGTGGAATCCCAGAAGCTACAGCTGAACATGAGGATGTAACCAAACATGGAACCCAGCCACCATTTCAGTACAAGCCAAGATTGGAAAAAGAGTTAAGCAGAAAGGATTTGTGGAAAGTTCTACTGTCTGATGGCTTTGACCCCTGTGTGCTTCATGCAAAGCCAACAGAATTTTTACGAGATCTTTATAGAGAGACTTATTGCCAGTCTGGACTGGAGGAGACAGAAAAGGAACAAATTGAAGGAAAAATTTCTTCAAAGACAGAGCCATGGAGGTTGAGATCTGGAGTCAAGAGGTCTCGGGCTGGGAGATTGGAGCAGCCTACATGCATGGAAAGGGTGAGTTTGCCCTGGAGGTCGAGGGCAGGCCTTCCGCCTCAATGTTCAGCTAATGTTCTGCCACCCCAAACCCCAAAGAGGGTGGAGCACATTCCCAGGGAATTGGGGAGAGCCTGGCTGCCACCACACTGTTCTGAAGGGGTTGAGTGTGTGCCCCAGAGATGGAAGGGAATCTGGGAGCTGCCCCGATGTTTGAGGAGGGTGGGGCCAAGAAGGTGGTCTCCCCAATGTGTGTTTTTGTTGGAACACTCGCCCAAGCATTTGGAGAGGAAAGGGCTGCCACAAAGGCCCTTAGGAAGGATTAGACTCCCGCTCTCTCAAGCCCCAAGGATGCAACCTCGCTTTGTTAATGACTCTCAGACTTTGAAATCTAACAGAGTTGGTCCTGCAAGTTTTAGGAAATGTTCTGGTCCTGTGAACCCTGTTTTCCCTTTCAGGTTTTCCTTATGGCAATGGGAATGTTTATCCTATGAATGTCTCTCCTTTGTATATTGGAAGCACGTAACTTGTTCTAAGTTCACAGGTACAGAGCCTGAGAGGAATTTTGCTTTAGGAGAGACCACGCCTATAATTGATTTTGATGGGATCTTGTACTTACCTATTGTTACTGAAATGAGAAAAAGTTTTTGTGATATGGTGATGGGAAGAATGTATTTTGTATTTGGAAAGAATATATTTTTCTGGGGTCCAGGGGGTGGAATGTGCCAGTTTGAATGTATTATGTCGCCCAGAAAAAGCCATATTCTTTGATGCAGTCTTGTGGGGCAGATGTTTTGGTGCTGATTAGATTTGCATGGAAATGCACCCCACCCAACTGTAGGTGATAACTCTGATGGAGGTGTGGCCCTACCCATTCAGGGTGGGTCTTGAACAGTGGAGCCCTATAAATGAGTTGAGGGAACTCAGTGCAGCTGTGAGTGACATTCTGAAGAGGAGCTACAGCCAAGATGGACACTTTGAAGAAAGCACAGGAGCTGCAGGTGAGAAAGCAGACTCTTGCTCCAGAGAAGGTGAGAGAGGACAAATATCCCAAGTGCAACTAAGAGTGACATTTTTAAAGAACTGCAGCCTAGAGAGGAACGCCCTGGGAGAAAGCCATTTTGAAACCAGAACTTTGAAGCGGACACCAGCCACGTGCCTTCCCAGCTAATAGAGGTTTTCTGGACACCATTGGCCATCCTCCAGTGAAGGTACCCAATTGCTGATGTATTACCTCGGACACTTTATGACCTTAAGACTGTAACTGTGTAACCAAATAAACCCCCTTTTATAAAAGCCAATCCACCTCTGGTGTTTTGCATTCTTGCAGCACTAGCAAACTAGAACAGTATGTGAATATTTCTCAAAAAAACTGAATTAAACAAACAAACAAACAAACAAAACTATGTATGCCAGCAAGATTAGAGTTGCTCACGGGGTGGGGGTGGGGGAGTTAAACTAAAATGTATTTATTTTCAACACTGTCCTCCTATATCCATTGAGTGCACAGTCTTAGCAATGTATTTGGGTGAAAAAGCGTTATTCTTAGGAGATACATATGGAAGTATTAAATGGTAAAGGAGCATGATGTATGCAGCCTACTCTCAAAGGTTTAGTGGGTAGTTCAGATGGAAGAAAGGAAGGAAAGAAAATTAAAAAATTGGTAAATCTGGGTATCTGGTAGGGAGTATATTGGAGTGCTCTGTATAATTTTTGTATTATGTTTGCAACTTTCTTGTAAGTTTGAAAATATTTCAAAATAAAAAGTTAAAAATATTTAAAAAAAGAAGGGTGCTGAAATGCCCCAGTATAATTATAAATTTTATACTTCTCTCCTCAGTTCTATCAGTTTTTGCTTAATATATTTTACAGCTGTATTGTTTAATACATACATATTTAGGGTTATTCTGTCCTCCTTGTGGACTGACACTTTTATCATTTTATATAGTCAACTTTATATAGTCTCTCTCTGTACCTTTTAATTTACTTTATGCTGAAGTCTGCTTTATCTAATATTAATGTAGCCACCCTTGCTTTTGTTTGGTTAATGTTTGCAACTTTTTTGCTTTCAATTTGTCTATATTTTTATTTTATTTAATGTTTGCATCTTTTTTGCTTTCAATTTGTCTATATTTTGTCACTATATTTTGTAGTGAGTTTCTTGTAGGGACTATATAGTTGGATCATATTTTTAATTCACTCTGTCAATTCCTTTCTATTAATTAGTTTATGTAGGTCATTTATACTTATCATAATTATTTTATGGTAAAGCATAAATCTATCACTTTATTATTATTTTTTCTCTTTGTTTTTTGCCCTTCATTTTTTCCCCTGCCTTCCTGTGGGGTTACTTTGACAGTTTCTAGAATTAGATTTTGATTTATATACAGTTTTTTTTTTTTTAGGGTTTTTCATTGTATAGGTTTTCAGTGGTTGCTCCAGATATTACGTTACATTTTTGTACTTCTCAAAGTCTGCTGGTGTTCACATTTTAACAGTTCAGTGAAGTATAGAAACCTTAAATCCTTCTATAGCCATTTACTTCCCAATTTATATATTAGTGTCTTAACTGTTTCCTTTACATACATTTAGAACCATTTCAGACAGTGTTATGTTGTACTACAGCCATCAAAAATTTTAAAAACTTAAGAAGAAAAGGGAAGCCTATTGCATTTACTGATATTTTGTTGGGTATTTATTTGTCTGTGTCTAGTTACATATCTAGATTGCCAGCTTCTTAATTTCCATATCTGGAAAATATGGCAAAGAAAGAAAACCCAGGGAAATCACCATAAGTCATTCCTTCAGTGCCAATATCCTTAGCAAGTCAAGGTTTCAAAATTCAAAAATGCTATCAACACATACTCTCCATTTTACTAAAAATTATATTCTTTATTTTTGAGCTTATCTATCCTAGCAAAATATACTCTTTCATAATAGCATACTTGAAATTTAAGAGAGTAAAAAGATAATCCTGAAATTTTTCTCAATTCATAGGGAAATATACAAAAATAGTGATAATGTGTTAATGTTGGTCCCCCTGTACTCATGACTGTTCTATTAATATTAATTACAGAGATTTTAGTAATGCCACCTTTGATCCAACTGTTTTATTATAATAATTATTGCTTTTTTGTTGCACATACTAAAATTTGATTCTTTACTCTTTAGAATGTCCAGGCCAATTCACTTTTTCTTTTAATATTTGGGGTCATAAATACTTAACAGTGTCAAAAGAGTTTTTCCCCTATACATTAGCTTTAAATTCATTGTTTTTGACTGTTATTGTTTTACACTATTAATACCAGCAGTTATTTATTGAGTATCTACTATATGTCAAATAGTAAGCTAAGCCCTTTATAGACACCACATCCTCTAATCCTTACAACCATATTAGATACTTTTATGAACTCTATTGTAGAATTGATTTCACTGAGGCACAAGGATTTAAAATAATTTCTCCAAAGCTACAGAGCTCCAGGTAGCAGTAATTGAATGGCAAAACGTGTCTATATGGTTTTGAAAACTTTTCTCTTAATGGTTGCACCCTAATGCCTCCCACCTACAAAACTAATATTTAAGCAAAACATTAACACATCACACCATTATGATATGTCATTTGAACACAAGTATTTATCATTTAGGTCCATAATTCTTTCTCTATCTTTTTTCTTTACTGGATGATTAACCCACATTAGATATAATATACATATTTACTACTTCACCTTCATTCCTATTTTGTTTCTTTACCCATGTGTATAGCATTTCTTTACACATGTAACCTAACGTGTCATTATTTCAGCAACTGACCTACCAATTTGAGGATTATCCAAACTCTGCCTTTGTCCTTCTCTATGTATCTAAGCAATTTCTCAGCTGTCAAAATAATACATATATATAATTACATTCACTACAGTACCTTTAAGTCTCCACAATTAAGTTAGTATTTACCTTTTGTTTTATGTTTTGAAGTAAGACTTCAAAAAATAAGCAACAACAATAAAAATAAAGTGCCACAAATGGTACAAGATACAATAGGTCTCAGGACCTTGGACAGTATGCGTGGATCAGGTATTCAATAAATATTTAGTGCTAAATGGATAAATGCTGTTCATTCATCTACTTTAAATACATGTGTTAAAACCCATTAAGTTTGCATTCAATAAATATTTAAAAACAACCAAATAGTAAGCAGGATGCTTGAGATAGAATATATTTTCATTCATCTGTTGATTTAAATCTCAAAGTCAATTAACTAATGTAAAAAAAAAATGACACAAGTTTTTTTGTCATGTTTTACCTAAGGGCAGTAAGTTATATTCATTTATAAGTACTCCAGGGAAATGTTTTCATAATCAAAATGACTTGCTCATTCACCAATATCTTTTTTTTTAATTTGCTTTTAAATTTTAAAAATATTTTATTTTTACAAATAAATTCTCCCTCTCCCCCCTTATACCTTGTAACCTCTTATCTGTTTTGTATTTCTGTGAATTTGATGTATGTAGTTATCTCTCATATATGACATCATATAATTTTTGTCCTTTCTTATTTCACTGAGCATATTTTCAGGGTTCATCCATGATGTAGTATATCTCATAACGTCAGTCTTTCTTATGACTAAATAATATACCATGTGTGTATGTACCACATTTTATTTATGCATTCATTTCTCGATAGACTCTTGGGTTGTTTCCAACTTTTGGCTATTGTGAATAAGCTGCTGTAAACATTGGTGTACAAGTATCTTTTTGCAACCCTGTTTTCACTTCCTTTGGGTATATATTCTGAAGTAAGACTACCAGGTCATATGGTAAATCTATATTTAACTTTTTGAGGAACCACCATATTCCTTTCCACAGTGGCTGCACCATTTTACATTCCCATAAACACTGCACTAGTGTTCCAAATTCTCTGCATCTTCACCAACATTTGTTTACTTTATTTTGTTTATATTTGTTTTTCTTTTAAGTAATAGCCATCCTTGTGGGTGTGAACTGGTATCTCGTGGATTTGATTTGCATTTCCCTTTTGGCTAATGATTTTGAGCATCTTTTCATGTGTTTATTGCCCACTTGTATACCTTCTTTGGAGAAAGGTCTATTCAAGTCTTTTGCCCATTTTTTAACTTGATTGTCTTTTTGCTGCTGCATTGTAAAAGTTCTTTAATATTCTGGATATTGAGATCTTATCTGATACATGATTTGAAACCATTTTACCCTATTCTGTAATTTGTCTTCTCATTTTCTTGATAAGTTCCTTTGATACACAAAAGTTTTTACTTTTGAAGAAATAACATTCATTGATTGTTTATTTTGCTTCTTGTGCTTTTTTGATGTTGTACCTAATAATCAATTGCTAAATCTCAGGTCATGGAGATGTGTCCCTATGTTATCTTACAAGGGTTTTATAGTTTTACCTTTTATATTTATGTCTATGATCCATTTTGAGTTGATTTTTGTATATCACATGAGGTAGGGGTCTATCTTCATTCTACTGCATGTGGATATCCAGTTTTTCCAGCACCTTTTGTTGAAGAGACATTCTTTCCCTATTACACGTACTTAGCACCCTTGTCAGAAACCAAGTGGCCATAGACATATGGGGCTGTTTCTGGACTTCCAATTCTGTTCTACTGAACTATTTGTCTATCCTTGTGTCAGCAAAACACTGTTTTGATTACTCTCACTTTGTAGTACAATTTGAAATTGGGAAGGGTGAGTCCTCTAACCCTGTTGTTCTTTTTTAGTATCACCAAGGTCTTAATGTTGACTGTGAAAAAAAACCAAGAAAGTGTTGCACAGGTACAAGGCGGGGGGTGGGATGGGGAGGTGATTTTCATAGAAATGCCTGCCATGAAATGCAGGTTTGTTTTTTATAAACCTTAATGGGATGAAAAAATGGACCAAAGGAGTGAAGAGTCATCAGTGAATTATGTGATCATCATGGAGAGCCTTGTAATTCTAGTGTGGCTTCCCAAATTTCTATTTTAAAGCTTAATTTGTACTTTGGCCAAAAATGCTTGATTTCTCTCTCTTTAACAATGTACAATAACATTTTCTTTTGAGAATGAGTATTGAGTTGTATTTTTGCATTCTGGACCATTTCCACACAATGTCTTCTTTTCTTGTTTGTATCAGTCACTGAAGCCTTTGTGGTGATAAGTTTTCTCTTTAGTATATCTCCATCAATAAAATTTTCTGAGAGGCTTTTACTTAAGTTCTATATGAAACACAATCCCTCTCTCCTGTTTTAGTTTGTAGCAGATTTTGCACTTCAAGTTGATTCCCCAGCTTTTCTTAGATATTGTATATCTGGATATTATATTTCTAAGGATTGTTTTGTTCTTACTCTACCATGAGAAAAATTGTTTGTATAGGATCTAATTTCTTATATGTTTGGTGTAAGAATGGCTTTAGTTTGTTAAAATATAATAGCAAAATATTTGCAGAAAACATGACTATTTCCCTCTTCAAATAATGTAGTGTGCTGTTGAGTTATAATCTGAAAAGTGGAGAAACCTGATAAAGACAGCAACATTGATCCCAACCATATATGCCAGATTAATTTTTAATCTTATGAGAGGGGTTTT